>NC_084488.1:88365448-88665448 GCF_030035675.1 Rhineura floridana
CATTACTTCTTGCCTTGAGCATAGCATGATATAGCCTTTGAATTTGTGATGGCACATGGGCTATTGCAACCATCCATTATTTGTTTTTCTGTTATTTGAAATCATGTGTTAAGCATGGTGCAATGAGTTTGAATAATTCAGACACTGCTGGAAAACTTTTCATTTCCTATAAACCTGATCAGATAAAGGTTTGCAAATTTTACTTACTCATTCATTTATTTATGTAAAAGCATTTATAAACTGCATAATATTTTTTAAAAATCTCTGTGTGATGAGATTGCTAATACTAATACTTGGTATTATAATTCTGAGCTCTTGGATAATTCTTAACATGCATTAGGTTTCCTTTGTCCTTCCTTTACATTGCAGCAGGAGACATGATGTTCATATTCCACAGGGTTAAAACATTATAGAACAGTATCCCTTATACTGAAATAATACTGTTAATCTTGACTAGAAGCAGTCCTTCTGTGAAATTTGCAGAAGTCTTTCTCAGCCTTGCAATATCAGAGCCTTCAATTTAAGATGCTGGGAATGGAATTTTGTCCTCATATATTTGCTGCTGACTATCTGCTTACTTGTGCTGCTTCTCCAATACTTTGTCCCCTTCTCCTCCATCAGTGGCAGTCATCTACTATTGGATGGCTACAGAGAACCATTTACTAAATCATACTCATCACAATGTACAGGTGATGGATAGTGATACTCTGGCAATGGGTAGTGATACTCTTCTCTGTATGACTGTATCTACCTTCAGTATCATTTGATAATGGCATATTTTGCTCCCCTCAACATTATGACCCATTTTACATAGCCTTAATACTGCTTGTCTCAGTTTGGATGCATTTGGACATAAAGCTGACTATAAGCTATTTTTTAAAGGAAATTAGCCTGCACATGAGCTGTGTGCTAGCACATGCAACTTACGCAGTTACCACTTTGTGCCTCCCTTCCTGGAGTGCGGAAACAAATCACAAAGTGAGTTGGTTTACGAAGTGTGCATGGTTTATCTATCCTAAACAAACCATGTGCAGGAAGTGAAGGAAAAAAAGGGGCTTCTAGTCATGGTTCATGTGTAATGCTAAGCCAGCCAACCTGGTTCCAGCCATTCTGTGGTTTATTTCCCCACTCTAGGAAGAAAGAAGTAAAGTGGGGACTGTTCATGCACAAGCTCATTTTTCTAACCATGGTTTATGGCCAGTGTTACATGTGAACAAAGCATCACTTGTCTTTTTCTAAAAACAAAGTCATGATATGCTCTTATAAGCTCTAGTGATGTTCCTGAAGTTCATAACTACTTGGCTCAGAATATAAATGGATCCCTTCCTTCCCAGCATTTCATGTCCCAGCTAGTGAATTTTCCCAAGATGCCCAAGGCCTCAGTATGTCCTGGAAACTCTCAGGTGCATAAAAGCCCTTTATTGAGCATAATCAGCAGTATGCCAAGTACAAGGAACCCTGGATCATATTCCAGGATACCTGATGCCCATCTTCAGACACCTTATTTCCTAGAATTCCTGGTGTTTGAAATGCTGCTATTATGCATTCAAGGGGTGCCAGGGACAGAAAAGGGAATGGAAATATTTCAGAAATGCCTCCATCAAACCTTCCCACTACCAGACAGATGGAACAGGGCAGCAGGGCAGGATACAGGGGCTTGTGAAATAGTGTTTGAATGGTATCTGGACCACACTGCAAATGTTGTAATTTGCCCATAATAAGCCATGGCCAAAAATGAGCTGTTCTGTTTGCATGGAGGTTGTGTGTGTGAGTGTGTGATATCTATATCCATATGACAAGTCCAATTCCGAACAGAGTCAAGGAGATTTCACCACACTAATGGTTTTAGTGTAAAATGAATAAACTCTGAAATATAGGAAGTCAGCATACAGCTACAATTTCCAGAGTAGTTTAACAATCAATCCCTCTTCCCAGTAAACTTTGGGAATTGCAGCTCTGAGAGGGGAACAGCGGTCTCCTAACAACTCTCAGCACCCTTCACAAACTACACTTCCCAGCATTCTTTGCTGGAAGCCTAAAATGATATAATAGTGCTTTAAATGACTATTACAGATGGGGCCTAGGTTAAAGATGTTACTCCCCTGGATAATAACTCCTCTGATGTGTGTACTTTAGGAGTAACCACATGTTTCATCAACTAAGTGGTAATACTTACCTTCTCCAACAATTCTTCTTCATATCTTTCTGACTCTTCTGGGTGTTCATCGGTTGATTCCACAATTACCAGACTATTTTTCCTTAGATACAGATCTTCTTGATGGAAGTGATGGTCTTCAGGTTCTTGTACTATGGGTGAATCAGTTCGTTCACTAGATGTTGGGGTATGAAGATATGGCCTTTCAAGATCCTCAGATCCTACAGTGGAGCCCTCAGACTTTTCACTGGCAATGCTTGCTGTTTTTTCACCTTTTGGTGCATGTGTAGCTCCAGAGGTTGTAACACTGTGAATTAAGTTGAATTCAAGAGAGCAAATGATTACTTTTTTTAAAAAAGTAAAGAAGCATGCATTCACACATCAGGCTAAATATTCAACATGGCTAGCAAATATAATCTAGCAGAGGATTATAATGCATAAGAACTAACAGAAGATCACTCACCATCATTGCTATTTTGCTCTTGCTTGGAAATGCTGGTCTTCCCCCTCCCCACTTTATTTTCCTGCATTTACATCCTGCCTTTCTTCCTAATGGCAGAATCCATGTGTTCCTAGTCCCAGATGGTCACCTATCCAGGCACTGACCAGACCCAGACCCAACTAGTTTCAGTAAATTTGTGCGCTTTCAGACCATACCCTGGGATCTTACATTCAAGTAAACTATATATAGCATCAGCCAAAGAGAACAGAAATCTAAGTTTATTAACACAGGAAGCTGTCCTACACTAGGTCAGACTATTTGTCAGTCTAGTATTGTCTACTCTAAGGGTCTTTTATATAATCATCATCATTATTAATTACCCACCCTTCACCCAAAGGTCCCAGGGTAGGTGACACCAATACAGCATTAAAAACAACTTAAAATCTCAAAATAGTTGAGTCTTAAAATATATATGTATCAGGTGTAAAGAGGTGCATCTTCAGCATTTGCCTAAAACTGAACAATGAAGTTGCCAGAGGCACCTCAGTGGGGAGGGAATTCCCAAACTTCACACTACAAGATTACCCACATGATCCAGCTAATATGTGTCACAACTTCATATTCCTGGAATTTATATGGGATCAGGAAGGCTGAATGTGTTAGGTAATTAAACACAAAGGGCTGCAAATGACAGACTGTGCACTGATTGGTGTACTGAAGTCTTTTGGGCTCAGTTGTCTAGCACTCTGCAGAAACATTGCCTCATACTCAATGAGTATCTAAACTAGTGACCCAATTCAACTGAACTTTGTTATCTTGCAATGTAACAACACTCACAGAATTTTTCCCAAATGTTTAGGAACATTATTTGGTCATAATAGAATGCAATTTCTGTTTTACTTCTATTAAATTAGTGGATCAAAAAGTATTAGATTGTATCTTATATAGTATTTATTAAAAACTACTGCTAAATGTGGCTAGAATATGTATAATATTTTCATCTAGTCATATTTATGGGGGGGAAATCTTCACTTGTCATTATTGATCTAAAATTATTGCTTAGTTCTCATTGTACAAGTTATTGATGATTTGTAAATTATTTTTCTCTGTTGCTTATTCATGTCACTGGACAAGACTAGACTTTTCTAATCACGCTGAGTTTGTATTTAGCTAGTCTTATAACATGATTTTTTTATTTGTGGAAAGAGATGTTTGCTGTGAATGAAGAACTTGAAGTTCTGAAAGCTGCAACATTTTAAACCAACTGAAAATATTAGTCCCTCTTTAATCCATCTCCCTCTGCAAGCACCCTGTCCATGTGACTACTGGTCTGGAGTGTTTGCACCTTGTGTTGGGTCAGCGGGACAGACTGGGGATTCTGTTGGTGTACTGCCCACCCCGCTGCCCAACAGGCTCCCAAGCTGAGCTGATGGAGGTGGTCTCGGGTGTATTGTTCAGATCCCCCAGACTGTTGCTTCTGGGGGATGTCAACATCCAGGCCGAGGATGCCTTATCTGGGGCATCTCAGGATTTCATGGGACTGTCCCAGTATGCCATTGGCCCAACACATGTAGCAGGGCATATTCTAGACTTGGTTTTTGCAACTGGACATGGAGATGGTGATCTGAAAGTGGGGGGCCTTCCATCAGTCCCTTTGTCATGGACAGATCACTGCTTGCTGAAGTTTAGACTTTCAGCAGCTTTGCCCATCTGCAAGGGTGGGGGACCTATTAAGTTGGTCTGGATCCGGATGGTTTCCAAAGGGCTCTGGGGAGTTTTCCGGCTAATAAGGCTGGTGCTCCTGTCGAAACCCTAGTTGAACTGTGGAATACAGAAATGACCCGGGCGGTTGACATGATTGCTCCTGAGCGCCCTCTCCTGTGTAGAGCTCGTACGGCTCCATGGTATACCCCAGAGCTGAGAGCGATGAAACAATATAGGAGACGGCTTGAGTGCAGATGAAGACAAACTCCTGGTGGATGCAATCACACACTGGTAAGTGCTTATGGTAAGCTGTATTTAGGAGCAGTGAGGGCAGCAAAAAAACAATATTTTGCTGCCACTATCAAATCATCAATCTGCCGCCTGGCGGAGCTCTTCAGAATTGACTGGGGGCTACTACACGCTGGCCCCAAGGACATGGTAGAACCATCTGAGGCCTGCTGTAATGAATTTACTAGGCACTTCCAGGATAAAATCTTTAGCATCCACCAGGATTTAGACTCCAGTGTTATAGCAGGTGAATCAAGTGAGGTATTCAGAGCACAGCCTTGTCCTGATTTCTTGGATGAGTTTCAGTTGGTACAGCTTGAGGACGTTGACAAGGTGTTTGGACTGGTTCATGCAACCACTTCTGTGCTGGATCCTTGCCCTTCTTGGCTAATAAAAGCTAGCAGGGATGGAACAGGCGGCTGGGCCAGGGAAGTGATTAATGTCTTTCTGTGAGAGGGAGTGGTCCCTGGCCACCTGAAAGAGGCAGTAGTGAGACCACTCCTGAAGAGACCCTCCCTAGACCCAGAAAATCTTAATAACTATAGGCCAATGGCAAATGTTCCATTCCTGGGCAAGGTCCTTGAACGAGTGGTGGCAGGCCAGCTCCAGACACTCTTGGATGAGACCAATTTTCTGGATCCATTTCGGTCAGGTTTCAGGCCTGGTTTTCGCACGGAAACAGCCTTGGTCGCCCTGTATGATGACCTCTGTTGGGAGAGAGACAGGGGAATGTGACTCTTTTGATTCTACTAGATCTCTCGGTGGCTTTCAATACCATCAACCATGGTATCCTTCTGGGATGACTGGCTGAGTTGGGAGTGGGAGGGACTGCATGGCGGTGGTTCCGCTTCTACTTGGTGGGTCAGCTCCAGAAGGTGGTGCTTGGGGAACATTGCTCGGCCCCGTGGATTCTCCAGTATGGGGTTCCGCAGGGGTCAGTTCTGTCCCTCATGCTGTTCAACATCTACATGAAACTATTGGGTGCAGTCATCCAGAGTTTTGGGTGCAGTCATCCAGAGTTTTGGAGTGCGTTGCCATCAGTACACTGATGACACGCAGCTCTATTTCTCCTTCTCATCCTCTTCAGGTGAGGTTGTCAATGTGCTGAACTGGTGCCTGGCTGTGACAATGGACTGGATGAGGGCTAATAAACTGAGGCTCAATCCAGACAAGACTGAGATGCTGTTAGTGGGTGGTCCTTCTGACCGTATGGTGGATGTCCAACCTGTCCTGGATGGGGTTGCACTCTTCCCTGAAGGAGCAGGTTCGTAGCTTGGGGGTTCTTCTAGAACCATCTCTGTCACTTGAGGCTCAGGTAGCCTCGGTGGCACAGAGTGCCTTCTACCAACTCTGGTTGGTGACCCAACTACATCCCTATCTGTATAGGGATAACCTGGCTTCAGTTGTCCATGCTCTGGTAACCTCCAAGTTAGATTACTGCAATGCACTCTATGTGGGACTGCCTTTGAAGATGGTTTGGAAACTGCAGCTTGTGCAAAATGCAGCGGCCAGATTGGTAACAGGGACCAGATGGTTCGAACATATAAAACCGATTCTGCCCACTTGCATTGGCTGCCTGTATGTTTCCGAGCTCAATTCAAGGTGCTGGTTTTAACCTATAAAGCCTTATATGGCTTAGGACCACAATACCTGATGGAACGCCTCTCCTGACATGAACCCACCTGTACACTACGCTCAACATCAAAGGTCCTCCTCAGGGTGCCTACTCCGAGGGAAGCTGGGAGTCTGGCAACAAGGGAGAGGACCTTCTGAGTGGTGGCCCCCAAATTATGGAATGATCTTTCTGACAAGGTGTGCCTGGCACCAACACTGTTATCTTTTCAGCGCCAGGTCAAGACTTTCCTCTTCCAGGCATTTTAACAGTATTTGAATAGCATGTGTTTTAACTTGCCTATCGGTTTTTTTGGGCTTTAATTTGGTATGGTTTAAATTTGTATACTTGCTTTTAACATTCTTAACTGTTGTAAACCGCCAAGAGAGCATATAAATGCAGTAAATAAATAAATAAATATTTGTATTTAATCTAAAAAACACACTTTTGGGGGGGGTGTCTTTTATAGAGACTAATCGAGCATAAAGTACATTTCTCTCAATATGCCATAGTTTTTGGCCTGCCATCTCAGGATCCTTACAAGTACTCTTGTGCAGCAGATGAATCTTCTGGCAGCGCACGAGATTTCCCTGAGAATTCAGCTTCCACTCGATCTTTGTGTGCTTGTCGTACGAGTTCTGCGACTGACATTTCTGCCTCAGCCCTGGGTGTGCCTTCATGCAAGCATGAGTAACTGACAGAAATGTCTTCCTCAGAGACAAGGGGAGGGTAATCAGATGGCTCACTGTCTTTAGAAAAAGAATGCTCTTCTTCCTTCTTATCTCTTGCGCTGTACAGATCTTCATGCAGTGCAGAAAAACCTAGAGCAAAGTAAAAACAAAGTTTCAGTCTTCCTATGTAAAATAGGAAAGTCTACTCGATTTATATCTCGGTGCAGGTTTGTGGTGGTGAATAAGGATGGGCAACCCGTCAATTTTGATTTCTCTGTTTCTCATTTTTTCAATCTTAATTTCAGTTCTCCCCATTTCCACATCAGTTTGCACCTTTAAAAAAAGTCCTCCTGAAAATTCATCAGTGTTTTATTGCAAATTTCTCGTAATATATACATTTAGTATGCAATTTCCCCTAATATGCACAGTTTTGCAATTTCCCCTAATATATGCACTTCATGCATACTTTACCCTTGTATATGCATTGTTGTACACATTACTTGGCTGTAGAACTGCACTGCAAAATTTATAGCGCAAATTTCAAAGGATGACTGTGTTTCAGTTTGTGTATTGTTTCAGAAAGTCCAAACTATGTACATTCACCTTACAAAGTGAACTGAACTGAATGTCTCCTATGTCCCTAGTGAGGAGTAAAGGTTTCATGTAGAGGTGCTAAACACAAACAAAAACACCCCCCCGCCCCCCGTATAGAGCACAGAATCATAGAACTGGAGGAAGCTTCATAGCCCCCTGCTTGATACAGGAACTCTAGATATAGAGCATCTCAAGCAGATAACTCTCTAGCCTCTATTTGAGGCTCTTTAGTAAGGAAACGTCCACCACCCCTTTAGGTAATTGTCTAATTGCTCTTACCATCAAGAAGCATGTCCAGACAGCAAATTAAAAGCTTATTTTCCATTTAAACATATTTCTATTCATGCTATATATTTAGATTTTAAGGTTTATTATCCTGCTCATGACTCCTAAGATTGTCCATGGAATAACATCATTTAGAGATTATTCCAACACTCAATGGCTTAACAATGAATGACTCGCATCTGAGTGTCTCTGAACTGTCAATACTGAAAAGGAGCGTAGTTGATGTGATGTGCACTGACAAGAACACTTTGTCTTTGGGTGCCTCCAGACTGCCATTATTTTGTGGGAGAGATTCAAGGGCATATCAGAAATTTTGATTTGCATAGTTAAAGTATATTAAATGGCTCTGCTGCCCTAGCACAAGAAATCCATTTTAATCCATTTGGAAAGTGACAGGGAAATGCACTGAAAACTATGAGATGAATGAACGACTAACATGAAGAACATGTATAAACACCCTGCAAGCAAATCAGGATGAATGCTAAATAAACAGGTTGTCTGGAGGGGGCCTCGATGGCTGTTTCATACATGCTGACAAATTACTAAACAATGAGTATACATGTGTGAGCTCACCCTTACCTTCACTGTGATCCAGTCCTATTGTCTGTTCAATTTCTGCATAGGTGCGACCATGGTCTTGGGACAGTTCTACACTACTCTCCATTAGGTGAACAATATCCATGCGGTTAATTTTTGTAAGACACTCAGTAAGACTTGAATCTGTGATATGAAAGAGATCAGGCTTTATCAGAGCTGTGTGTACTCTCTCCCCTGCCCTCTAGATTCTCATAGAAAAACAGTGTAACTCAGAAGTCACCATGAGCATCATGAATCTGGAAATTCATGTCAGCATTAGCATCTTGAATTTGGAGATGAATGACATATGCTTACATATACGTATTTGGTATTAAGTGGGCTTTTCCTCTGTTTGCCCTGTAATCCTCAGATTCTTAGCAAAAGTAGTTTACTTACCTGTAACACAAAGGTGTACAGTTGTCGAAGTTCAAAAAGGCTTGCTGCAACTACTGATCACTGGTTATAGTAAGCCCCTTTAAAATCCTGTCTGCACAGGGAAAATGTCCATTTGCAGGTGAGGTTTGAATCAAAGCCTGCAAATGGACTTCAAAGGGGCTCACTGACAGTGCCAACAGCTGGTCGGCATTGTCAATGATCCCCTCTTGTAAAGGAACAATTAGAAGCTCCCTTTAAGCTTCCAATTGTTCCTTTCTAGTTGAGTCCACCTGCCTCACACTTGATGTTACATATGACATCAGAACTTGGCTGGGGGGCATGGTTTTGGGAAAACAGACTCATGGAGCAAATTGGTCTGTGGCAGGTCTAATTAGGCCCATAACTTGGAGGTTCCCCAAACCTTCTGTACGCAGTGCTGTGCCAAAAAATCTTGTAAGTTTTTTGTTTACCATTCTTATCAACTTATAAGGGGAAAAATTGCCTCCCTTATGAGCAGATTTTTAGCAAACTGTACATAACTCCAGGGCAAACCAGGGTTCTTCCTGTTAAGTTCCTTAATGATTGTTGTGAGAATGTCAACCAAAGGATGGGACATTGGCTGTGGGGAAAGAGGATGGAATATGTGACTGCACTGTGGACCACTTGAAGAACGTTATCTGTCTTTCTTCTTTTGGTGTCTGTGTGGCCATATGGCTAACTGGTTAGTTGTATTATATACCTGGTGAAGGATGCACATTAACTCAGTAAATAAGCTCTGAAGGACAGCTCATCATGTCCACAGCATAACAGCCCTATTCAGGTGTGCTTGCTCCCATGTTTGTAGCAGACAGTGTGGAGCTGCCATCAACTAGTCATTTCTTTGCTAAGAAGAAATCCTCACAGAGACAGTTCCCTGAACTGCTGACAACATGGCAGTCAGAAATATTGGACAAACGTCATCTCTGCTATCTTTCTGGTGCCTACTGAAGACCTTCCTCTTTCAACAAGCCTTTTCAGTAGAGGCCTTATCCCAGTCTGCATCTATTTTGGAATTGCTTTTCAAGATGTTTTTAAAGATTTTTTAAAATATATTTTAAGATGTTTTGCTTTTAAAATGTTTTGTTTTTGAGATGTTTAAGATATTTTTAGTGTTTTGTCCTTTCTTTGCTGCTCTGTGCTCTTTCTAGGAGGAAGGGTAGGATAGATGTTAAAAAATAAAATAAACAAGTAAGCAAAACGAGGACTGAGTGGGAAGGCGCTCACTTTGTCTCTTTCCTTAAGGCATACACAGAGAGTGAAAAATCTCCAAAGGAGAGCTCTAGAATGCTTTCAGAGAGACTACACAGAGGGACTACACAGAGACGAGAAACAACCACCTCTCCTCTTCTTGCTGTCCCACATGGGCAACAAACAAAGCACTATTTAATTAATTTACACTGCAGTAGGAAGAAAGCCCTTACACAGATCCTGCTGTAGCAGAAATTAGAGGTCTGACAGAACGCTAAGCCAGATGAGACAATGGATATCCAAAATCAGATTTCCTGTCTCTTCGCATTTTGGTAAACAATAGTTATGGTGTGAGAAGTGATCTAGGTGAACTCTGTGCTGCTGGGGCAAGGTGGGGAAAATACTTTCCCCTGCATAATATTTTTTCAAGTGAAAATCACCCCCCTTCTCAAACTGCTATTTGCCCTAGTAGGGGGAAAACCGATGTGCCCAGGCTAATGGGGAAAAATAGCAACATCAAGAGGAAAGATTTTAATTGGGAAAATGGAAACTGGTATTGGGGGGAAGCTAAAAAGCCCTTCTTCTGGTGCCATGGTTCCGACCCAGATTGCCCCACTCATGGTTGCTATTTGCCAAATGTAAAGAAATGGGAGACCAGGTCACAGATCTACATTGTCTCATCTAGTTTTGCCTTGAAACAATCGTGTATCTACCGCTCATCCACTGAAGCAACCATGTTCCTTGCTACCTGTTTTCTTTACAAGCCTCACTGTTGATCTCTCTTGCATATATACCATATCCTTTATCTATGCTACTTTGTTCTATTCATACTTCTTCTTGTGAGTGTCACACTTCAGTGAAATATGTGTATACTCACTAGACTTCTTTGACAGAAAAAAAAGATATTTGCTAAAAATTAGCATACCAGTAGCATGTTTCCCATCTCGTTCAAGCCAATATTTTAGCAGTGCGTGACTCTGGTCCTGCAGTGAATTAGGATTCTCAATTCGGATCTGATGAATTTGTTCTTCAGTGAAATCCAGTTCTCTTGCTAGCTCTGAAAACACAAATTATTAGTGCTTCAAATTAGTGCCTCAGCAGACATGGAAGAAGAGGTAGAAGTGTCATTCCCTAAGAAATGGCAAAAACACAGAAAGTGAAAATAAATTATTGTGATCTACACTGGATTACAGTTTACCTGTCCAGCTGAATCCAAGATGATCAGCAATATGTGCCAGTCTTTCCTCTATCCGTTCTTGATCATACTGTTGATCTAAAGTAAGGGCAAATAGGTCAGTTTTTATTTTTAAAAATGCAAAACTGATCTGGCTTAAGAACAGAGACTCCATAAAATAAAGCCAGTGTTTTGTTTTGTTTTTAACAGTTGCTGCTTTAAAGGGAGGCCAAAGGCATTGGTAAGTACCCAGACAGGAAATATTCGAGCTCAGTACTTTACTTAAAATGGCCACTTAAACATTGGTAGGATACTGGAGGCTTTGTAAAACACTGCCTTAAATTTTATTTTGGAGCTCGTAATTCCCATACATTTAAAATACGACAGAACAAAGGGGAAGATAAATATTTTGCTGGGGCAAGAAATGCATTTTTCCATGCCTCTTTAAAATAATGGCAAATAGCCAACAAACTCAAAGATTAAGACTGTCTTATTTTTAAGCCACATGGCTCACAACATTCAAAAAGATTTCTATGATATCTGTGTATTAGCATTTGGCAGTTATCATTTAATTTTTGCTAAAACATTGCACACCTAAATCTCAAGCTATTTACAAAGCAGGAATGGAAAAGCAAGAGCACACGTCTTCGCAGAGCTATTTGCACCAAAGCAGCAAGAATTAATAATCCCAACAGCCAATTTGATACTGACAGAGTTTGGGTTTTTGTTTCCCCATGTGTGTATTTGAAGCCACAGTTTCTACAGCCTGGAAAGTATGCTAAAAATTCAGCCACCATATATGTCTTTCTTATTGCTCTTCAGTGCTATTATAGGAAGTTCTTTTTTTAAAAAAAAAATGGATATAAACATTAGGCACAAAATTTAACAGGATTAAGTCCATATTTTCCATTAATAAATAGTGCCAAGCAAAGGTGCTACAACAACAACAAAGTTAATTGTTATTAGACACTAATGACATTTACTTTTGGCACAGATATATGGATTTGCATATCCAGAATTATGGTAATCTTACCTGGTTTATCTGTGTCAAAAGTAATTATATCATATCGTATTATCATAGAAAATCCCAAAACTAAAACTTGCATGGTCAGCTGTATTACAAGTGAAATAATAATGCTCTAAATCTGTTAGTTAAACAACATTAAAAAATGTTTGTTTGTTTTTTAAAAAATGTTTGTTATAGCTATCCTTTCCACAAGCATTTGCAGTGTGCAATCTTGAGATTGTCTCAGGGCAGCAAAATACACATATAACACAAACAGAGCTTACACAAAACACATTTACAATCACAGGAAGCTTTAAAAAAGAGACACACAAACCACACACAAAAAGCAAGGGAGAAAGAAGGGAAGAAACAACAAACGAAGAATTGCGATTCATGACATGCGTAGCAAAGGGAATCTCAATGGCTAGCAAATACCTTCAACATGGTCAGGGACATTTTCATCAGGAATACGCTCAATCAGAGTCTCAACAGACTCATCCCAAATGGGCCTGGTGTCAAAGATGTCCTCGGCAACTGACTGCTGGGTCTCAATGGATGGCACATTTTCAATAACCGAAACTTCTAGGGCGCTACTACTTTCATCATCTGAAACTAATTCTTGTTCTTTCTCTGACTGTGTAAGTCTATCCACTAATTTGGAAGCTTCATCGCTAATCTCTTCAAAGAATTCTATGGAGTTTTTGTAAAGGTCAAAAAAATGTTCCTTACTTTCTTTTGTGGGACTAAGAGTACCGCGGGAAGCTGAGGTGTTTCTGCTCTTAACAGGTAATCGTGAAGAAAATATCTTTGGCTGTGAAGTCATCTGCTCCGCTGATTCTAGCCCAAGCGCCATCTCACCCACACACTCTCTGGTCTCTGCTTCTGCCTCCACATAGCTTCTAGCTTTGACTGAACGCTTAGCCTTTGAGTCCATGGAATCATTTGCATCGGATTCAGATTTGCTCCTAATATCTTGTTTCATGGGTAGTTTGCATGTTTTGTCAAGAGCTTTAGATGACTCTGGCTTCCAGACAGACGTCTCTGTGTACTTAAACTCTTGCTCAACTCTTTGGAAAACTGCTTTGACTGGAATCTTAGACTTTGGTTTGAATGGATCATCCTGTGATTCTTCTAGGGTCTCAACAAAGGTGTCTGAAGGAAGGCTCCCAAGTTCTGATTGTTGTAAGGAGTGGGATGTAGTGGGAGTTGTCCTTATGGGAATTTTGGATTTGCTTTCAGAAGGCACACTCTCCATGACAGCAGTAGGGATTTCAATCACAGATTTCTGTTCCTCTGGTGATGAGTCTGGGGAATCATCTTCCTGTTCAGCATACACAGACCTAGTGACTGTTGAAAAATCTAACTGTACATCGATCACAGTCTGCTCAGGAGAGACAGGGCAAGGCACCTGGGAGCTGTCAAACATATCATTATCAACTCTAGGGAAAGGATCATCATCAGAAGCAGCAGCTTCTTTCTTTGGTGACTTAGAAGAGGCTGAAATACCCATTTTAATAGGTACTCTAGATTTAATATCCCCTTTTGTGGTGTATAAACCACTGGCTTCATCCTCAGATGCAGATATGACTGAGCTTTTTACAAGCATATTTCCTTCATCGAGTTCAGAAGATGAGGATGGAACTGAGGACTGCTTCTGCTGGAGAGATTCCAGCCCTTCAGCTTCTCTCATTTCTTCAGATAATGACACCTCTTCTTGAGACTGCTCTCCCACTTGGAAAAAATGTAAGTTTTCATCGGAATAATTCCTCTTGGTCATGTCAATGGCACCACTCCTTGTCATTTCAAACAATTTTCCTTCCTGGAAAAGAAAGGGATTTTGTTCACTTGTAGGTGTCCCTTCTTCTGTAGGAGTCCTAGCTGGTGTTGTATCAGGTGTGGTGCCTTGTGATCTCCTGTCTACCATTAAGCCAAATATCTTTTGTTCTTCCTCTTTCACCCGAGCCTCAAAAGCATCATCATCTTCACGTATCTGACTCCATTTATCAGAATCCACATCAGTCTTGGTTATGATCACTTGGCTGATTATTTTCTCAGCTTCATCCCTGATATCTTGCAGAGCACCTTCATCTAGTGATGTGTGGTCTGATGTTGAACTTGATCCTTTCTGAAAAACATCCACATGTTTGGCATCTAACTCCATACAGATATCTTCTGAGGTTTGAACCTCAGACCCTACTGATGCTGGTCTACAAAGGGAGCTTGTCACTGTTATTTCTTCACTGAAGGTAGTTTCTGCTTCATTAAAATGATGAACCCCAGGTGTCTGGTCTGTTGTCGTTCTTAAACCAATTCCCATACTAATTTCAGTGCTAGAAAAAAAATGCTGTGAAGGGACATTTTCATAAGGGCTGGTTATAGGCAGAGCACTACTTTCATCAATATTTTCTGCACAGCTTTCACAGTCACCCTTTTGGGTTGTTTGATATGAATGATCTATGGAGTGCTCTGCACTACAAAAATCTCGTGTCATTTCAAAAACTCTGTCAGTTTCAGCCAAATCACTTCCCAAAGGGGAGTGAGCTGGTGAAACAACAGTAGCCAATTCACCATTTTGGGATATACAGCAATGAGAGGTGCCAGGTATACAGGAGCCCTCTGTAGTTCCCATAGGAACTAGGTCTCTCTGTGGTACCTCTTCAGATGCTGCAGCATCTTTTTCAGAATCTTCTGGGTGGTGTGACACCACTGAGGTTTCATATAACTCAGCTATTTTGGGGGCACAATCACCAACAGAATGGTAGAACGCCTCCTCAGGCTGCATCATAGGGCCATTAGGGCTAACAGTGTCACTCTCATCTGTGCTGTAGCACTTGGATTCGCTAGCCTGTGCTATGATGCTAGCATCAGAGGCAAGAGAGGTATCACCAGACATTTTGGTTTCCTCGTCTGGTTTATCTGATTCTGTGTTATCCTCTTCAGTACTGAATGCATGCTGTTTGGACTCAATAGGCTGAAACCCTGTTTCTTCAGGACTAGAACTGGAATCCATATTGCAAAGACAAGGTGAAGGAGGCTGCACTCTAATTACAGGCTCCATCAGCAGTCCAGAGTCAGCTTCTTTTTTCAGCTTTGTTAATTCCGGCTCACTCTCTGAAGAGGAAGAGGTCTTTCTAGATTCAACTACAGAAGTAACTACAATAGGTACATCATTATCTTCTACAGCTGTTGATGGTACAATTTCAACTTCAGAAGCAGCTTCCAAATCGGAAGCTGAAGCTGCATCATCTTGCCTAGGATCCTTTTTATAGTCCCTCTTTTGCTTTGCTTCCTGTTCCAGCTCATCAAACATTTTAACTTTAGTCACCATTTTAAACATCTCTTCATCTGGTGTGAACCTTTTCTTTGGATCACCTTCTGGATCATCTTCTGTTTCTTCACTAACTTCAGGAATCACAGCTGACTTGGTTATATTTGATAGCACCTGTGAATCTGTTATTTTGGGTGTGATTTCATAGCTAATTTCCTCAGAGCTAGGAGTCTCAGGTGAAAGAGGGCTTTTCCCTGAGCTCTCCATAAGAGAGGTTTGCTCTAAACTGTCATCTTCAGCACTGCCATCAGGGTCACGTAAAAGTCTAGATCGCACAGGTGTCAGCTCTGGGGGGTTTTCTGCTTTGGCAAGGGCAGTCTGAATGAAACCAGGTCCTGGGAGGATGCCAGTGTTTGTCTTCGGTTCTACAGGGCTGCTTTCCAGAGAATCGCGGCAGGGGGATTCTTTGGTAGGACTAGGCTCAAGGGAATCAGGTGTTTTACGTGACGAATTATCTTCTAGCACTGGGCTTGCTTCCAGTGAATCTTTATGGCTTATAGCTATGGATTCATCTGCAACTGGGCTAAGACCTTCACTGTCATGGCTAGGAAGCGAAAGCTCCAGTCCTCTGCTAATGGCATGGTGCTCAAAGGATGTCTGGTCCTCTTTCTCTAAAGTTGTATTGCACGTTTCGGATAAATTAGTTAAATGTCGATCAGCAGCCATAGTTAGCTCATCCCTGACAACATCTTTATTAATTAACGTTGAACTAGAATCTGTACATTTGCCTATCTCTTCTTTGGAGGTTGTGACTTGTAGTTCTTCTGACAACTGAGGAGAATGGGACTCTGCGCTGATAGCTTTTATGTCTTTGTCAGCAACAGTGCTGTCACTTTTTGTTGGAGAAAGTCTCTTTGGCAATTGCATCTCTGCTGTTGTCTGCACTACACTGGCTAGCTCTGTTTCTTCCATCTGGTCAGCAGTTTCCGTTTTCTTTGTTGAGAAAGAAAGGCTCTCAGGGCTTGTTTCTGGAGTCTCGGCCAAGCCCTCATGCTTATAACTTTCCTCAGAGCTGATCTGAGGAGTTCCATCAAGCAGGCTACCAACTGGAGAATCTGCTATGCCTTCATGTTTAAGGCTTTCTGAGCTGCCATCCAAAGCACCACTTTGCAAGGAGAGAGTGGGCAAAAAACCATCTTTCACATATTCTGATGGAAATGTTACATTGAATGGACTGGTCAGTACTTGATCTAAGTGAAGCTCACCTTCCTCAGTAATTGAAATGTGCCGGAACTGTTGGTATTTATCATTGTCCTCAAGCTCTTTTTTTATGACATCAGAAAAATCTGTCGACGTCTTTCTGTCTGGGCTGATCTGGAGGTCAGTATCCCCTTGGTCATCAAATGTCAAGACCACTCCCTTTGTACTTTCATCATCAGCGACTGGAGAATCTTTTTCTGTAGTTTTGTTACTCTGCTGCTTTATCTGCTGTGTGGATAAATCTTTCTTCAGAATTATATCATGAGTACCCTGTGCCTCTTTTTTAGACTGCAAGCTGACCTCCGCCTGAGGTTCCTGGCTCTTTTTGCCTTTTGGACTGTCTTTTTTGTGTGTGTCTCTGTGTATCAATGCCTGCTTCTTTTCAGTGTTTGCCTGAGTGGTTCCTTTCTTGGCCAGGTCTTTCTCAGAGAGCTGCTGTTTCTGCTTTATAGACTTATGCTCAAAAAGTCCAGCTTTATGCTTTGATGGGTCTTGACCTGACTGGAAGGCTTTCATCAGTTCACGAACAGACATTGTCTCTTCAAGTCTCTCTGTTTTGGAAGATGGTGAAAAAGGTGGTTTCTTTGTTGTGGGAGAAACAGCTGGCTTCTTAGCTGTGGGAGAAACGGCTGGCTTTTTACCTGTGGGAGAAACTGGTGGCTTCTTAGCTGTGGGAGAAGAGAGTTTTGAGGCAAAGGGGGAACCTGGCGTCTTTGAGGCAGAGGCAGAACCTGATGTCTTTGAGGCAGAGGGGGAAGTTGGAGCCTTTGAGGCAGAGGCAGAACCTGATGTCTTTGAGGCAGAGGGGGAAGTTGGAGCCTTTGAGGCAGAGGGGGAAGCTGGAGGTTTTGTTTTATAAATATTTTTTTTAGCTTGTGATAGCTTTGTAACAGGCTTCTCAGTTGCTCCTTCTTTTCCTGGGACCCGAATAGGCAATTTTGAACGCCCTTTTTGCTCATCTTCCACTCGCTTCTGAAGGGCTTTCACTTTATCTTTGATTGAGCCAATTGGAGTCTCCTCTATAACAGGAGACACAGCCGTTGCCTTGGAAGGCTCTGCAGGAGCTAACCCCAGCTCTTCATCTAAAGACTCTTCTGAGCTGAACTTCATTAGCCCTGAATGTTCTTCCTTTCCTTGGGTTTCTTCATCCTTTGGCTTTGGCTTATCTTTCAATTTTTTTCTAACTGGTTTTTTAATTTCTAAGGTAGGTTTGTGTGGGATTTGTTTATCTTGGCTTCTCCCACCTTTCTGAGAATCCCTGCTTACGACGACCGCTTCAAATCTCTCTTCTACTATGTCTTCTTGGAAAGTCTGAGGGCGCATTTCATTAAGTGACACATAGAGTTGTAGATTTTGGCTGAGAAGATCTATCATTCCTCTCATGTCTTTTGCTTCTTTTTCCGTTTTCCCTTTGCCTATTCTAGTTTCTGTACATACAGGCTCAGCAACTTTCAATGGAGCATTTTGCTTGGCCTCTTCAATTTCTTCGTCACTTACAATAACCCATTCTTCTTCGACCAGCTCTCTATCTGAACTGGATCTCTGAAGAATTGGCTCTTCTTTTGGACAGCTTCCACTTCTCAGGATTTCATTCACTTTTTCTAAATCCTCTTTAACTCTTTCCACAATTTCAAATGGCTCTCCAGGCTCTTCATCTGCAGCTTTCACAAAATCCTTCACCTTAATGGAACCTGACTTTTCAGAAGAGTCTGTTGTCAGGATGGCAGTCATTTTAATCAAATCTTGTTTCATCTCAGAGACTTCAGATAGCAAGTCTGGACTGGCTAGAACAGGAACTTCATTGACAAGGTGACTTTTCAGGATAGATGTTTCTGTAGATTCTGTTTCATCATCATCTTTGATGCAAATGGGGGAAAACATTGAAAATAAATGGAAATTGAAAACAGAGATTGAAAAATGTAATCAGGACTGAAATGATTGTCTTTGATTGCAGCGGTAGGAGGGTCAACAAAATGGTCTGGGTATGGTGGATCCATAAATCTGAGGGTGAAAAAAAAGCAAAGCAAAGCTAACAGGGAAAAAACTGAAAAGGAAAGTGGACAGGAAATAACTTGCTTAGTTTTTGTGGTACAGCACACACACACATACAACACCAAAGCTTTTATAAACCAAGGACAATATAAAAACAAACACGGGGAAGAAAAAAAAACAGTGGAATTTACACAAAGATAGGCATCTCAAGATTGTTCAGATGTTACAGATCAATGTTCAAATAAAAACAGAGAACAAAGCGGGTTGAGGGAATTGTAAATTGGTTGAAAGTTGATCTCCACAAAGAGAAAGCCAGTGGTAGCAAACTTCAGAACCAAAATTAAGTATATGGATGTAAACTTTTGTATAATAACCAAAGTCAAAAGTTTTGTATTTACATTTAATTTTGCAAAAACTCTACAGTAAATTAAATACATTGATATCTGAGGCAGCTGCAAACCGGCATTTCATCCAAGGGAAATCTTACATTCAGATGATGACACAGACACACACACTTTTATTTCAAGAGGCATGGTCCTTGCCTTGGAACATCCTCATTATGCAAACAAACAATAAAAAATCAAGGGAAATAATAATAATAATAATAATAATAATAATAATAATAATAATAATAGTAGAAGGAAAGAAAGAACATATGAGAAGGAAATTTTAAATAGTAACTAGCTCAACAAGAGAATTCAAAGATTAGGAAAAAACGTAATGCATGGCAACCAAAAACATTCACACAGGGCACATACACACAAAGACACAATACATATATGTAAGCCAAGTTATTTCCATGCAAAGCAAAGCTGTTGCATACATTGCAGGGTAAGTATCCTTACATTTAAAAACACCAACAAAACGTAAATGGTTATATATGAAAAAGGCTTAAAATCATATGAAACATACTGTGGTGAAGTATTATTTATTTTCTACAACTAACATAAAATTTCAGGTTCAGATATAAAGAGGAATGTCCATGAAGTAAGTCTTACTCCAGGGATTTTTTTTTTCATTTATTCAGGGCTGTGTGTGTGTGTGTGTATAAAAGCGTACAATTTCTTACCATTTATCAACACAAATGTGTAGAATTGTTTAAATCATGAGACTACAATATTGTAACTTGACACAGACCAGGCAATGAGCTTCATGAACAAGAAAAGCTGAGTGGTGAAGGTGTCCAGCTAGGGGGGAAGCAAAGAAGGAGAATCCTGACCAAAGATAGGCTGCAATTCTGCACTAAAAGCAATGGAGACTGATGGCTCCAATATCAGAGGAGCAGTGAATCCGCTCCAGGTTTTAGTCCAAACTTTCACGGAGCTGTCCAAGGTGCAACAGCCTGATTTATATATACACACACACACTTTCCAGGAATACTTCACCAGAGTTATAGAGGGTGGGTGGATTATGGAGCTTGGATTATGGAGCTTTGTGATTTAAAACAGAATCACTTTTATACACATGTACATGCACATTGCATGTGAACAGTTGCATGAATCAGCTTAGAAATCTTGTAGAAGTTTAATCTCTAAAGATGATACTGTGATTAATTTATAAAATGCAATGACTTTATATGATCATACATACAAAAATAAAATAATAAAATTGGGATTTATACAAGCCTAACAGCAATAGCAGGGGTCACCAGGGGATGTCAAAAGGAAAGGGAATGCTTAGATGAACTGTCTTAGTACTTTAAATTTTATTATTAGTAACAAATTAAATAACATCTAAAAACTGACATTTAGAGCATTATATTGCTCTATTTTAGAAAATTAATATTATCATCTTCAGTGGCAATTAGAGTTTGTAAATTCTCTCATGCTTAACTTTAGTATTAGACAAATTACATTTTTATTAAAATCTTACGTTTTTCTGATGTCATGTCAGTCTGAAAGAGAACACAGTGAAATGGTTACAGCCCCTTTGAGTCAAAACAACCAGTTCATAACCTAGAACATCACCTAATTTATCAGTGTCACATGCAAGTGAAACTTGAAGGCCAATGCTAAATATGCTTACTTGGAATTAGAATCCAACTGGATTCAATTGGAGTTCCTTCCTGATAAGTATTGTAGCTTAAAGTATTGTAGCTTAACTGGTTGTTCAGATCAACTAAATTCTAATACAGTTAGCAATGCCTTTAAGTGACTGATGAAGCTAGGCACTTTATTCTGGTTATTACCAAAATATACAACTTCAATTGTTAATTTGTTGCATTTAGACTCAAAGTTGGAAGTTGCACATTGAGCTTGACAGGGAGAAATGGTGAATAAGGTGGAAGAGGCAAGCAGGTTATTCTTATATTGGCTTATGAAAGGGCTATAACAATATCTTGACACATTTGTTAGTAGAAAAATGTGAACACAGACATAGCCAGAGATGACCTAAAGACACTAGCTCTGCATTTGTAAGCATATAACAATTGGTATCTGTGTATCATAAGAATGCAGGTGTCTAATGTCTATTTCCTTGTGGAAATTCTTTGAAGGGGCATATTTACATTTGAAAAATAATAGAAGCCATACCACTCCATTATTACAATATTCTTTCCCATAAAAATCCAAGATGGGTTACAGGTAATAAACTGTGGTTAGCTAAAAACAAGTGCTGGAGGAGCACAGAGAAATGGGAAGTACACAAGCCTGAGGCTCATTCACATAACCATAGCTTAGCATTGCATCTGAATGAGATCAATTAGTTTTAGTATGTAGTGTATCAGTTTCTGCAACATCCAAATTATTAAAATACTTTTATATTTATTCTTGCATCTAAACTCTTCTGATTTCTTTTTTTAAAGTATTTGTAAACTACTTACTTTTTTAAAAAAATTGCTTTCATTCTAATTAAATATAGATACATGCTGAAATTTAAAAAATCACATGCATTGGGTTTTTTTCTTCCCCCTCCTACTGCAGCTCTTTGGAGCCTGAAAAGTTGCTTCTGAGGGTTCGGGGACTCTCTGTGGTCATGAGTGACCCAGTGCATGGTGGGTAGACTTGGTCAACCTCTCCATGTCTGGGAACAATGCAGTTTGGAACCTGGCCACAGGGATTTTATAGAGCACTGATCTATTAGCAGAATTACCTCTTCTTCCTGTTCTTGATCTGATTCTGATTCCTTTCAGCCCAATATGCCATGCAAGAAAAGAGAAAACAGAACAGGAAAAGATAGGATGCAGTTAAAGGAAAAGAATGATTTCTGGTCATATTCAATTGGCATGAGTACAAAATGAACACAATTTTTGCACTTTACCCCAACGAAGAAAAAAAAGGGGAACAAGAAGGTCAGGACCAAGTATGCAAGACTAGCCCTGTCATGTGACATGCTAAGTCATGTGGCTCAGGTAGTGGACTGGGATGGGCAGCAGACTGTACACTCCCATTCACTGCCTATAGGGCTGCCCGCCACCACAACAGCTGCTGCTGGGTAGGTGGTATGTCTTGCCTTCTGAACTGCTGCTGACAAAGTAGCAGCGGCACAGTGATTTTCTGGAGCACTTGCCCCATATCTTGCTCTGAGGAAAACCAGTGCTTTGCCTTGATGGCAGCAGATACTGTTTAAAGTAAACAGGTGGCCTCTGGGGGAACCTTACAATGCCACCAAGAAAAGTGAGGAGGTGGTAGTGATCAGGTGCGATCAGGTAGTGCGAAGTTTTGTGTCAGCCCTGAGAATATGTTGTTGGAGTGCTTCCTATAGGTCCCAAGGTCAAAAATTGTAACATATTTTGCATGTGTTAATTAATGCTGTAATATTTAAATTCCAATGAAAGTGAGAGCTGTCTGGTACTTATGATATCTCAGGCAGCTTGATGCATTTAATTGTGTATGTGAATGACCTATTTATCAACAGCTGGAAAGAAGAATGAACAGAAGACCACAGGCCAACTTGGTGTGGGCAACAGAGGCTGCATAAGAAAACCAAAAAAACTACCCAAAATATCTTATGAACTGGTTCTTAAAATACTGGCTGCATAGCCAATGGGCAGGGAAGATGCAAGATATACTTCAGAAATATTTGAAGGGCCACAGGTTCCCCATCCCTGCTCTATATGTATTAAATATATTAATATGATTTAATTAAAAAATTAAAAATATTTTAATATTAATACTAAAAATAAAAATTCACATACCACTTAACCCAAAATGTGGGTTGCTCTAAGTAGTTTGTGAAATGTGGTGCAATAAAGAACATGGATTAAGAGCTTTCAAATTTTAGGGTGCCAGCTGATATGTGAGCAAAGATCCATTGTGGTGGTACCTTTGTGTAATTTGGTAATGTAATATTCAGATTGCAGATAGCTTGATGTACTAGGCCTCTAGAAGATTTAGGCTCCTTCATAAACGACAAGCGTCCACAAGGTTCTTGTGTTGTGTCTCGGACCTAGTGCAAAAATAAAAATAAAAATACAAGAGCTTAAACCAAATTTAATAGACTTTTAAAAATAGACTCATATTCCCTATCTTTTAACCACAATTAGACAGCAATTTTAAATATCTAATGACACAAAATGCACAGATAAATACATACCTAAAGTAAAGCTATATTTATTCACCACCTCTAAAACCCTGCTTAAAGAAAAACTTTTTCTATTTTTACCAGAAAATGAAAATATTGAAACTTTGGCAGACCTCCACAGGGACTTCAAAAGCCAGAGGACAGATATCAATATTTTTATAGATCATCACAGTTTTTCTCTGAAGCATGCAGAATACTAACTGGAAAGTGACTAGATGAAATACAGGGAATAGATGAAATACAGGCTAGTGTGAGGTGGGTGTCCATCCGGGACTGGCTCTCTGATGGTGCTCTCACCAGTATGTCATCCCGGTAAGGATGAACACAGATCCCCATTATTCGAAGATGGGCCACGAGGGCTACCAGCACCTTGGTGAAGACCCTCGGTGCTGAGGAGAGTCCAAAGGGCAATGGCTGGGAGTAGAAGTGTCTGTTGTCATATGAGAACTGCAGAAATCTCCTGTGTTGCCTGCGAATTGGAATGTGCAGGTATGCCTCAGAGAGGGCCACAGAGGTCAACCAATCCCCTTTTCTTAGAGCTGCTGTTATGGATCAAAGAGTTTCCATTTTGAAATGTCTTTTGGCCACCCACCTGTTGAGCCATTTTAGATAAAAAATGGCCTGGTATCACCATTCTTTTTGTTTACTAAGAAAAAAATTAAATAGATCCCTGATTTCCTATCCGAGGGGACCACTGGCTCTATTGCCTGAATGCTCAGCAGGTGCTGAATGGCCTCCAGGTAACGTTGGTGCTTCTCTGGTTTTCGGGACCATGAGGTGGGCAAGAACAGATTGTGTGGAGGTTGGACAAACTCTATTGCATACCCCATGGATACTGTCTCCAGTACCCAATTGTCTGAAGTGATGTCTCTCCACTGGGAGGCAAACTCCAGTAGCCTTGCTCCCACCCCGCGAGAGACCACTGGAGGGCGCCAGTCAGGAGGAGGGGCTGTTTTGGGTGCTCTTCTGGGGTATCCCTAAGGAGAAAGATGCACCTCCAGGTTTTGTTGACCAGGCGCAGCCACCATGTCTGTCCTGTCTGCCTCAGCAAAACCTGCTGGAAGATTGGCTTCTGAATCTGGAGGGCTGTCTTGGGGAATGAAAGAACTGGTTCTGTCTTTTTCTGTTCCTCTCTTTTAGCCATCGGAAGTGCTTTCTTTTTGTCTCTAGTTTCCACCAGGTGAGTCTCCAGAGATTCACCAAACTTAGAGCCTGAAAAGGGGAGGGCAGTGAGGCGAGTCTGTGACCCTGCATCCACTGCCCATTGCCTGAGCCAAATGTAGCATCGTGCCACAGGAGATGGTGCCATGGACCGTACCGTAAATTGTAAGGTGTCCACAGAAGCATCAGCAGACAGAGCTGAGGCATACGCCATTTCCTTTAAACCGTCCTTCACAAACTTGGGAACATCATCCCTTGCTGCCCCCGCTTGGGGATGGAGAGAGCGCAGGCTGAAAACTTACTGAACCTTGCTCTTGCAGCTCCCTAGAATCCATCATGTCTCCCACATGGCAGGAGTCTTGGCGGGAAAATGAGGAGGGAGCAGACGAAGCCATCCAAATGATGGTCATTGCTGTTCTGTGCTTGGGAGAAAAGTGGGGGAAGCTGCTGCAATGGCGAGCCACCGTAGCGGGTGCCACTCAACCCCCTGCTGCGTTTTATGTTCTGAATTTGGGGCTAGATACCCCCAGTCAGCCCATCATGCTACTTCTCAGAAAGGGGGTGAGCTGGAGACCGTGATCCCCTTCGTACGGTTGTGGCAAAAAAAGCAGCTTCACATTTAGTCAGTCTCCCTTCCTCAGTGGCTGCCGCTGTAGCTGGGACGCTGCAGCTAGCCACCCTCTGCCGATGTTTGAAGTGCCTCACGTGGTGCCCCAAAGCCTTGCCGGGCTCAACAAGCCTCCCAAACCCTGGACCCACAGAGTGAAGGCAGGGCAGGGGGAGATAAAAAGACAGACGGTAAGGGACGAGAGGAAAGAGGAAAATAGTTATCAAGTAAGGAGAGGAGAATGACTGAGAGAAGACGGCCTGTAAAAAAGCAGGCACACAGGTGGGCACGCATGCCCTTATGCACCAAGCTAGGCATTACCTAGCCATTTTCCCAACTTTTTTTCCCTAATGAAAAATAACCATGGGGAGTTTGAGAAGAAGGTGAACCAGCTCACTAACAACAAAGACCGTGTGGAGGTGGAGAGGGACAACTTGGCCGATGACATTATAAGTTTCTGAGAAAAGAAGGAATGTCTCTCCTAAAACCATGTCTGCTGTGGTAATTGTGTGCATCATTTGAAAACAAAGAAAACATTGTTTTTGTTGCAATTTTTTTTACTTTGTTCTTGTTGCATTGTTCTTGTTGCATTGTAATTTTACTGTATATTTTTTACTGGTTATTTCTTATGTAATTTCTTTTCTTTTTTTTGTAATATGTTTTAATATGTTGTTCACCACTTTGGGGGCCTTTTGGCCAAAAAGTGGTATATAAATAAACTATAAACTAAACTAAACTAAACTAAGAGTAATAGGAAAAGGTAGCAAAAAACAGACAAAAGGAAGTTCTGACTAGAGGGAAGAAAAGACCCAACCTTCACTGACCGCAGGCAGGGCCGGTCTGGAAAGAGGGATGGCTCCTCCCCCTGGAGAGGAGACTAAGAAGTTTAGAGACCCTGCCTGTCATGACCAGTAGGAGGAGTCATCCCTAACCAGGAATGTCCTCCAGCACGGTCTAGCAAATAGCTAAACACTGATGGTTTCTGGCTGTATATGGAAGGGCTGATTCTAATGGTTGAATGTTCTTAACAGTCACTATCAAATAAAACCAAAGTTCAGATACGGATTTGTATCTGTTACCTTGACAAATAATGGAAGTCTATTTTCTTTGAAGGCATAAAAACTGAATATGTGATGTTGGCCACTCTTCGTTAGTGGTACCAGATTCCCAAAGCAGTCCACATAGATGGGTTTTCCTTCTAATACCTACATATGGTTGATAAGGAACAAAGTGAAAGCCATAAAATAGAATTCATTATTACCCTTATTCAGTTCCTAGAATGCACTAAGCCATGGGCTAGAGTTGATGGGAGTGGGAGTTCAACAACATCTAAAGGGTCACAGGTTCCACATTCCTTCTCTAGGACCACCACTTTGCTAAATAGCAATAAAATGTTCAGGTTTGGAGATGACAGCCAGTCCTCTCCTGGCTGTGGCAGGAGAAAGGAAATAAAATATCTTTTCCTCTTCTTAAAATACACCACACAAGAGAATTGAACAGAACTACATCACGCTAGGTGGAATCCTGAACAGGAGGGTTCCTCTTAGTGGGTGGAGATAGGTGCAGTATTTTGTTTCAGGTTCCCCTTGTTTTATTCTAGAAATATGTTAAATATGTGAACATATTTCCCTTTAAAACTTGAGGGAGACTTGACCTTGATGAGGTATATGGCAGAGAAGGTGTGAGAGAGAAGGCGTAACCCTTTCCTTTGTACCCTTTCCCCAACAAAGTCACTGTCCTCATAGATGTTATTTGCCCATTAATAAAAGCAATTTGTGCCCATAAAATAGTTTGTGCCAAAGATTTGTGCCCCAAAATAGTTTTTTTCCTTCCATAGCTAAAGCAGCTGCCATCCTCCTCCATGCCATTGTTTTAATGAGAACTGGGAGTCCCTGTGGCTCCTACTTTTTCCAAGAAAATTAAGGATATGCAAATATGATTTAACATATTGTTGTGTATTTTATGATTTCATGTATGTTCTATACCCCATACTTGTATCTGTATAGATTAAGAGTGGATTATAGAGTGATATCCAACGTTAATCATACTCAGAGTACACCCACTGAAATCAATGGATCAATCTTGAATATGATTTAGTCAACTACAGTAGGTAAAGATTTGGGATTCTAAGTAAGGATATAAGCCAGCCAGACTGAAGAGCAAGGCAAAAACAGTACTGCTCAAGACAAGCAGGAAAATGAACTGTTACTCTGTGGGAGGGGCTAAGGTTAGAGACCTTTGGAGTGTTAACTCTTTCCTGCCTCAAGCAACAGGAGAGGAAGACAATACCCACTTGGGGGTGTCCTGGTGCCCACTGGAGAAAGAGAGATTTTCCCTTCAATTTCTTATTCTACAAACAAAAGGAAGTAGAAACTATGGTTTTAAAAATACATGTACAAAAATGTGAATGAAGGAATGTGTTTTGCATGTTTTTGTACCATACCTCTACATCTCTGCTTCGAGCAACTTCAGCAAAGTTTTCTTGTTGTTCTAATGTTTTATCCACTTTATCGTCTGTCATGCAGAAACATCTTAATCGAGCTTCTATAGGATCATGAGATTTGGCAAACACTACAAATTTGGCCATGTAGGGCACACAGATAATTTCTCTATATACTTGGGAAGCAAAAGTAACAGATTCTTGTATCTGTCGACAGTCTATCAACCAGAACCTGCAAATAAACAAAAATGAAAAACTGGTACAGAGTTCCATCTAACATAACATGAAAAGAGTAGTTCAGAATTTGTTCAGAAATCATACATCTAGTATTGATTTCAAATAACTTCTGTAACAGCTTGAAACAAATTCTTAATGTGAAAAAAAATAATCCAGATTCTGCATTGGGTGTGGCTCAGGCCAGAGTGTGGCCTGAAATGGATCTTTATTGATTCCTAATTTACCTAGATGCATTAGTATGGCCATTTTCAGGTGAGATACGAATAAGTCTTTTGCCTCTATATGCGGCCCCATCACTCCCTTTGTAGCGCAAGGAATTAAACCAGGAAACCTCTAATTAACCACAGTTTCCCCTTTTGTCCACACCAGGAAACTATTGCTACTAACTTCAGAAAATGCCAGGTTATTTAACCAACCTCAGACTGTGAAGGAAGAAGCAAAGGGGCTACATGCCAGGGGCAAAAGTCTCGATTGTATCTTGCCTTGTTAAACTGAGGTATGAATGTTCAAACAGGGTCACTATGAACAACAGCATCTTTACTGTGACCTTTAAGCTGTAAATGGAGCCCTGCCCACCATCCCAAAGCATGAAAGATGCTGAACAGGGCTCCATTTGTGCCTTGAAGACCTCCGCAAGCTTTTGGTCTTCAGGTCATAGTGAAGACTGATGCTGTCTAACTGGCTGGGACTGGAGACTGCTATCGGGGCCCAATCCAGATCCAGATTTGAGACCAGAGATCGATCCTAGACAACTGCACATATCAGTCTCAATCAGTTCAATTTGGGCCAGCAACTCAAAGGATAAATGACCATTGTAGAATTCTAAAACAAGAATAGTATAAAATGGTACTACTATCTTCTATTGGTATTTCAACTGTCAGTTATTCCAGTTAATAATTGCTTACTGAGTGAACAAAAAAGGCAGGTTCACACCACTAAGAAGCAAGAGAAAATTAGAGTACCTTTAAGCCAGGGGTGGGGAATGTTTTTCTGTCTAAGAGCCACATTATCTCATGGACAGCCTTCCATTGGTGACATGCCAGTGTTGGACAGAACAGAGGCAAAATTGGGTGGAGCAACAGGTGTGATTCTTACCCTTGCCAATAAAAGTCAGAGATTTCTACATAGCCACACCCCACCTGAACCCCAAACATCTCTTTCCATCCTCCATCTAGGCAAGCAAGAGGCATTACGGCAATTCCAGGACACAATCCAGCCAGGCAAAAGCACCCAGGTAGAGTGCATATCATGGCTGTTATGGCAGAACCTGGGAAGAGACCTGAGGGCCAGGTAGGGAGGCTTGGGGCCACATTCATCTCCCAGACCTGAGGTTCCCCACCTGTGCTCTAAGACAATAAAGTCCACAAGAGGCTTATTTTGTAGCACCTTACACAAACTTTCCTCTGAAACAATACTCTTCTATCATTATAATTCAGAATATGCCTTATATTTATACACTTTAACAAACTAATTCGAATAATTATTAGCGTTTTTCATAAAGAAAATACATTTTCTCCAGCTTCTTTAATATTAGCAATAATTTTTAAAGTCAAAATGAAAGAGGCAAGCCATTCTCTGTAAAATGTCTTAGCTGCTGTCAGTCTATGGAAATACTAAGAGTGATAAGGAGAAGATATGTGAAGAATCTTGTGGATATTTGGAATATTGACCTGCCTCAGCTACAAGAATGTATTTCGTATATTTACCTGTATTGTTTGTAATGGATCAGTTTCTTGATCCTAGTAATATTAATCCCATATCAGAATAAATTGTATGTTAGTCTGCCCCAAGGCTATTTCAGGATCAAGGGATGGATTAAAACACTACCTAGTCAGAATTATCACACTGTGACAGATTTAGTGGAATAATTAATAAGCAATCAAACCATTTTAAGAAAGTGTACTGTTCTGAACAGTGGTACCTGGCAGATACATTTGTGGTGAAGGAAACACATTCATTGACAAATGTTAATGGTGTTGTTCCTGTAATGTCTTCCCACTGAGCAGGTGTTATTCCACCTGAAACAAATGAGGACAAATAGCAAAATATTCAGCATTCCAAAACATCAATAGCAAAGTCAATTTGCATGACATAGTAAGCCAAGTTATAGTTTAGCAATACTGTGCTAATGTGTGTAACTACTGATTCTGGTGTTATACACTATTAGTAAAAAAAAAAGTATTATGGAAAAAATGGATAACTATATAGAGCTAATAAATGCAGGTGTTTTTTAAAAAAAAAACCCTCACATTTTTTGCTGTCTTAAGATGCAAAATCTTATTTCAGCTATCTACTATGGAGACCAGTATTTTATTTTGCAAGTATGGCCTGAGCAGAAATTTCCCATTAGTTATCAACAATGTTAACATATAATATCACAGTTCTCTGTGGACTTACCAAGGCATGAGCTTACCTGTTATGCTGCACAGTAGTCTTAGAGTGGGAGTATCACCCCCATATCCATTAATCATCACATCACTAGAGGCTTTGGGAACAGGAATAGTCATTGTTATTGGCTTATGGAATTTTCTTCTCCTGGGTTCCAATGTAACAATAGGGCTGAATGTAGCTTTGTTGCCTAAAATCTTCTTCACAAGCTCATTGTGCATAGGTTGAGCCTATCAGAAGACATTGACAAAAGGAAAGTATATCTTAATTATTGGTATCTGAACCAATAATTATCAGTATAAGAACATCTGGTTTCCCACAACAGTCAACTATATGCCCTTGGGAGTTTCACAAGACAGACATGAAGTCCTTTGACACTTAAGACATATGTTTTCAGGACCCACACTATTCCTGTGATTGTAATTTGTTTTAATTGTTTTAATATTACATTTTAAACTGTTGTAACCTGCACTGAGACCTGCTAGTGAAGGGTGGGTAATAATTTTAATAATAAATAAATAAACAGCCTTTCCCCTACTTTTGTTCCCAAGTGACTGGTGTTTATAAGTCTGCTGCCTCTGATTTTGGAGGTAGCTTGAGACCATTAATGTGTTATTAATATTAATAGCCATTAGTCATTGTCTTCCAAGAATTTGTCTATCCCCCTTTAAAACCATATAAACTGGATTACCCATTGCTCATACCTTATGCCTCACTTAAATACAATTCCATTTTCTGCTGATTGCTGTCTTCTACTGGTCTTCTCTCTTAATTGCTCTTCTCTTAATTGTTATTAAGCCCTAAAGGATCGCCAACAGGATGCTCCCAGTGCAAATATCCTTGGGAACTGTAGTTCACCAAGACTTCTGAGTCTTTAGTAATGATGTCACAGAGCGCTCTCTCTCTCTCTCTCTCTCTCTCTCTCTCCCCCTCACTCTCTCAAAAACAAACACACAAAAACACACCAAACTTCTTCTGAGAATTATCTTCAAGCCCATTTAGAGATGGGGTGGGTTCATCAATCTCTAGCAAGTAGATGAGTGACACAACTTCATATTTTTACATAACTCATCTGGGAATTGTCAATGGACATTTAACTGATTGGTCCTTGCATCATAACTTCGAAGTATTTTTCCAGTGCAGGTTCAGACAGTCTACCACTTCCAGTTTCTTTGTGAATTAGACTGGAATTATGGCACTCCAATCATAGTTTTGAAAAGAGGTTCATTGGACAAAGTGAAGTTAAATTAATTCCTGAATGTAGACAAAGTCATAATTAGCAAATTCACAACTTTTACTCAACTTTTAGAAAAAACAGTGTCATCAAAGCAGCAGTACTATAACTTAGTTATTGTTTGTTTACTCTTAAATAAAATTCATACTATTCCACAATGACCTGTTGCACAATCAAATCCTGGCTTAATAAGCCAGGATATTGACAAGCTCCATGTACCCACACTCAGCCCATTCTCCTTTAGCATGAACCCAATCCTAAAAGGTGCAGCTAACCATTGACTTCCTGTTATGTGTTTAAACTATGGCTAGCAGATTCTAAACAAACCAGCATTCAGAAGCTAACTTTAAGCATGGCTCCACTTCCTGGCTTGTTTGGAAGCCATTAAGCAGTTTTGCAGTTAGGACATAGCAAGAAGCAATTATTAACTGTGGCTTCCTGGTTTGCTTTGCTTTTCACATGAAGGGAGGAGCAAAGGGGCTGTTTGCAGGTTCATGAAGCTCATGCGTATCCTGGTTTATTAAGACAGGATTTGTTTGAATGAACATAACGAGTCACCTTCAGAAAAATGAGGGATGCTTCTGAAGTTTACCTCATCTGAATTTCTCCCTAAATTGTGGAGTTTCAAATTACCTAGTGCAGAGGTTCTCAGACTGTGGTCTGTGAGCTTCATTCAGGTGGTCCATGGCATGTATGTAGATTTGTGGTTGAAGACAGGAGATTGCACATCCACCACATTAAATATTCTTATTATTTTAATTTTGATTGTTACTTTTATTTCGTATATTGTACGTTATGGTGTAATGATTAGAATTCCATAGAATACAGTAAAATACAACATATAAGAAATAAAAAAGTAATGAAAACACAATTAAAAACTATACAGCACCTAGCACAGCACATTATAATTGCTACAACAGGCAGAAAAATCATTAAACGGCCCACCAGCAATTTTCAAGTGGTCCATGGGAAAAGACATTTGGGAACAACCAACTTATTGTTACTTCCAAACCTTTAATAATTCTTTACCATTGCTGCTTTTTTATTTACAAATTTTGTACAAAACTCTATGCAAGCATAGTAAGACACTACAAAAAAAAAAAAGCAGAAATGCTAAAAGTTAAGCAGTGCAATCTCTTGGCCTGGTTTCTCTTACCTGCAGACCGACACGAATTCTCTTTGTTAGTGCTCCTTCTGGAAAGACTGCTTGTACTTGAGGTACTACTGTACTGCTTAGCACACCACCCTCAGGTCCAATGAGGTTACTGTCTTGTTTGACCCGGGATACCACTGCAAAGTACTGTGGGAAGTCCCGAGTGATGATACGGCAAATGCGTTTCTTCTCCAGCTCTTCTGGAGTGTCAAGCACTAAATAAAAAGATACCATTGTTAAACCATAATTATTTAATACAGTAAACACTATATCTACAGAAAGGAAACAATATAAAGAAGCTATAAATAGATTTTAATCAAGGGTGAATGCAAAGTTTTCATAATGTATCCAAGTCTATTTAATATTTATTTAAAATTAACACAAAAGAAAATTAGAGGGAGAGCAAGGATAAAAACAAAGTGTGTTTCTAGCCTTCACAAATTAGCCCTGAGTTGATTCAAAGCATTAATTTCATTTCATGAGCATAAACTCTTCTCCTGCAAAGCCACTTCCATTTCAAAGCTGTTTTTGGAGGACCTAGACTGGGTTGTCACCCACATGTCTAGTGCTAGGGGCAAGTTCATGACACTTATCCATTGATGACATATTATGGAGCTTACCTAAAGAAACAGCTTTTCAGAAATGAGATCCAGTATTGCCATGGTATTGGACTAGCATCAGGGTAAACCAAAGTCAAATCTCACTCAGCTATTAAATTCACTGGCTGATCTTTGGTCAACAAGCCTAACCAACCTCACAAGGTTGTTGTGAGGATAAAACAGGGAAAGAGAACCATGTGTACTACCCTGAGCAACATGAAGGATATAACTGTAATTAAAAATACTTTTTTAAAAACTGAGCAACAGAAACACGTTTATGCATATGCTTCACAAATACTCCATTCCACATTTTAGAATTCACAGAAAATTAGTTTCCATGGGAGCTGTGTCTGATTGCTCTTAAGTAATGGTTGGGGCATCATAGACATTGTTAGATATAAAACTACTAGCACATTTTATTACATTAAGCAGATTTTATTACATTGTGTAGAATCTTCAGACTGGGTATTGACCAATCAAAGTAAACTTTCACAGCAACAAAATTCAAAAATCACTTCATACTACTTCTAATGGATAATTTTCAACCCAATACACACCTGTTCTTTTTTCTATAATTAAAGCATCTCTATGGATACAGAAAGGTTTGTGAGCTCTGTCTTCAGACCATATTAATCTTCCTAATTTGCAACTACAGCCTTGATATTGAGCGTAAAAGCAGTTGCCAGACGACCACACAGGCCACATCCATACCATACATTTAAAGTATTATTATACTACTTTGGCTTCCCCCAGATAATCCTGGGAACTATAGTTTGGTAAGGGTTCTGACAGTTGCTAGGAGGCCCCTATTCCCCTCACAGAATAACAATTTCCAGAGTGGTTTAACAATCGATTGATTGATTGATTTTTATTAATACACCCAAAGGCCATTCATATACAGCGACACAATAATAAAAATATTATCAGAATCAGTAATTGACTCAAATCATTAAAATAAATAGCTTCAATTAAAATCATTAGACAGTTTGGTTTAACAATCAATACCTCTTCTCAGAGGATTCTGTGAACTGTAGCTCTGTGAGAATAGGGGTCTCCTAACAATTCTCACCACCCTTAATGAGCTACAGTTCCCAGGATTATTTGGGAAAAACTATAACTGTTACAGTGGATTAACAGTGCTTTGAATGTATACTGCGGATGTGGCCACTGTGTGTTAGGATTGCAATTTAATGGGCTATTCAAATTTTTGAAGTTTTGTCCATAATAACAAACCTACATCACCGACAACCTCATGTCACATGGATATCTAATACAGATATTTTAGTGAAGGGAAATTTGACCACAAATTCACAAAAAGACAGAAATATCAGGAAAAACCCTCAACATTGCTGGGAAACTTGAGTGTCTTACCCATGAGTCCTTATGCACTATGCTGACTTACAGAAAGAAGGCAAGCATCACAAGCCTTTTAATGTTCTACTTGTCTTTTCCTACTTATTCCATGAGTGGATAGACAGTCTATAATGTAATAGGTTAATAGATTGGATGGACTTGAACACAGATATCTCTATTCATTGGACATCATGGCATTGCACATTTTGGCTCAGTTAGCAGCACGGAAACTACATATCACATGTGCAATTATGTATAGCTAATATGCATAGTAAATACATGCAATAAATCACTTGTGGTTGCAGTTCATATATATATATAAATCCATTATGATGTGTTTTCTGTGGCTTTCAAATCTTTCTCCTTTTCTAGTACACTGTGTACCTTCATCCATTCCATTTAGGATTTCATTTAGCTCATCCTCTGTATATTCGCAGAAATGCTCCTTCCAGTTGTCTCCATTCTCACTGCGCAGGATCACCAGTTCCCTTTCTTTACCACGTAGAGCCGCAAAGTGAGGGATCTCAACAATCACAGGCCTGTTACAGCAACACAGCTTGTTAAAAAAGACTGCAGCAACAGGCAACAAATCAATACAGGGTTTTCTTAGTCTGTTACAAAGTGACCTGGAATACTGCTGGCTTCTTTGCCATTCCTGGATACAATCCTGAAAAAAGCACACTAATACTACTCTGGAATTACAGCTTGTTGTTAGGACCAGTGAGCAATGCATTTATTCCCACTTTTTTTAAAAAAAAACCCCACAAAGCATCTATGGTACTTGGCAAAGTAGCAGGGGTTGGCATAGGGGCTGTAGAATTATTTTCAGAAATGAATAAAACCCACACAATTGATATGTGGAATCCTGAGCAATCACATTTATCATGCAGAATCTACTGTTATATATGTATATACGTATATGGACACTTAAAAAAAATCTATCTTACTTGTACTGGAGGAGAAAACAAATCTATTTAAGAAACAGGCCACATTTGTCATCAATTTGCATTGGTTTTAAATTAACTCTGTCCTTCCATTGACATTTCCAGACTTATATTGTAAAATGAAAATCCTCAAAGAATCATTCTGTATTATTCTACAAGTGCAAAATCAAACGTTTGCTCATTGTGCCCATATTATATATATGTTTCATTATAGCTTGCATTTTCCACTTTTGTAAAAAACTATAAATACATTGTGTATCAATAGTCTCACAAGAATAATTGAATGACATATACCATATTTTATGTATCATGCTAAGTTCTATGTTATATCCAATATATAACATATCACCATTGTGTCGGTGACAACAGTGTCAAAACATTATACAGTAGATTCCTTTAGTCCCAGTCCAGGTTGCTTTGCTACAGACATCAAGCACACAACAGCTATAACAACTGTTACATTTCACAACTAGGAAGTTCTCATGCTAAATTAAAAGTGGAGTTCAAGGAACTTTAAGAAAAGATACAAACATATCACCAAAACAAAAACCACATACCACAAGGGGTGGAAAATGGTCCACTAAAAGTTAGGCAAATACACAATTTAAAACCATAGAAAGGGATAACGTCATGGGCACAATGATATAAATAATATTGCAGAAGGAGAAGAATGGGAAGGCCAGCATCCATCAATTTGTTTTAAGTCTCTCCTACCCAAGAAATTTGGTCCCTGGAGGCCCCAGCTGAAGGATTCGGCTGACCAAACTTTCTCCCTCATTAAGTGGGGGAGGAGCCGTAGGCAGGTGAAGTTTACTGAGTACATCCAAAGCAGCAGTGAAAGAAAGAAAATTAATAAGCTTTATGCATTTTTTCCAGAACCCCAGTGCACTGTCTGCTCAGAGTGGAATTAAGCTGTACACTGAACAGGTTTCTGCCTTGATTTGTTTAGATATGCCCCACTGGTCTCAAGGATTCATAAAAACAGCTCCCCATAATTTTACAACTTTATCTTTTCCTCAGTAGGTTCAGTGGTATGTTAACCTTGCTTCTGATATTAATGGGAGCAAGATTCAGTCTTCAGGACTGATGAGCAAATGCATTACGATAAGATTTGGCTTGGCAGGAAGTGTTCAGTGACTCTGATTTCACTGCCAGGACGCCACCCAGAAAAGTGCCAGCGGTGCACGACATGCCCTTGAGAAATGGTATGAAAACTCTTCACACAATGTGAGTTTTCATAGGCATTCCTCACCAGGCTGAAAGGGGGGGGGGGGAAATAAAAAACAAACATTGTTGAGTTTACTGTGAGTGTATTGGAAGGAGGAGAAACGGAGATAGAGGAAACGAAGAACTGAAAATACAAAATGTGACAGCAAAGGCTTTCTTTAGGCTTTTATTTAAACAGTTTTCTAGTTTTGAAAGCCCTGTACTAAAGATGTGTGTCTGCCCATAGTTTCAAGCTCAGGAATCTTCTAGTTCCTCTTTTGATACACAGCAACAACAAAATAATGGTTAAATGGTTGATGTTTTTCCCTCCAAAGTTGCACTCTAGAGTGAAAAGCTAACTACTTCCAACTCTTTCTCAAACCCCACCCTTCAGAAAGAAATGTTAGTTAAGATAAATCAGGACTATAGGGCCTTAAATTTGCTTCACAATGGATTTAAGCTGTTCCTTTTGCATCTTCATCCTTTTATCAATTTTCAGTTAAAGCCATTCACTCTAAGCAGAGGGGGTTTCCTTTGATCATCCATATTTGGATGCCACCATCGGTAAGGGAAATTGCTCATAAAACAAAAGTCTTTGAAACTGCTAGTTTCAGCAGAAAATTGCTAAAACAAGTGCAGCAGGTCTGATCTTTCTGTGGGGTACCACAACGCAGTGAATAAAATGCAGCCCCAGAAAAATCATAGGGTTGTGCTTCCCAGGCAGTCCCAATTACTGACAAAATACCCACTGAGAGAACAAAATACCCACTGAAAAGAGCTTTAGCTTTTGTTTCATCTTTCAATCACCGTTATATTTACATTTTGCAACATTTGTGCTATTTTTATTTACCCTCAAATGCAGAAAACATAATTGATGATGATCACAAAACAAGTTCTGCTTTAAAAGCCCAGCATAGATTAAACAGACTTCTTCCAGGAAGCACACTAAACCTTGAGTTGAAGCTATTGGTTCTTTAAACAAACAAACAAACAAGAATGATACAGGCTAACTGAATTATTGCTGGCCTAACACTGTTTCGCCTTGCACTGCAAAACCCATCAGCATAAAATAAATCTGCTACATCAGATAATACTTTCACTTCCAGCACTGAAGTGTTGAACCACCCAAGAGTAATCACAAAGAAAGCATGTCTTTTTTATTTTTAATAATTAAAAAATTCTTACCCAAGAAACTGAGCACCAGAAGGCCCAACTTCAATTAGGCGGCTAGCCAGACCTTCTCCTTCCACCATTGGAGGCATTGTGGCCAGTCTATGTCGTTTGACCAACCGGCAAGTAACTCGAGTTGGAGCAGTGCACTTCCGGGGCGGAATAATGATTCGAAGTCCATTGTGTCTGCAACCCCGCATAGCACCACCTCGAGCATCCACCATGAAACTGACGAGGAAACTGAAAATTGGGAAGGAAAATGCAATCTGATTTGAAAGTCATTTGTAATGTTGTGTTGTTAAAAATATTTGCTCTTTCAGTGTAACAAACTTCACAGGTCCATACTGGCCATAGTTATGTGTTACGTGCCACCCTACATCCACAGCTTCACTTATTAATTGTACTGAATAGAAACATCTGTGATTGTATTTCTTTTCAGTAACAGCAACAGAAACTATAGAGCTAGGAAGATAACATATATGTGATCTCATGGCAATTAATGGTAAATTGCAAAGACACGTGTAGATATTTGAATTAGGTTAAATCTATGTGTATTCTCAGGACCGTAAATATCTCATTTCAGTGGGTTGCATTGTGCAACTACAGACATAATGCACTGAAATAATACAGCTACATTGCAATTATGGTTGGCTGTATAATCTGTGCTAGCTTATATACCTCTGCTATCAGCTTTATGGTAAAATAAGATTAGCAATAACTCTCTTATTAATATGAATACACAAGGCATTCAGCTACTGAGAAATTTCTCAATAGATACTGTCAATAAGAAGTCCAATTTCAATTTTAAGTAGTTTTTGAATCTAAAGATTGCAAGGAGCAAAGTTCTAGGACAGGGTGGGTCAGATCTTTATCAGTTCCCAGCTTTGCAGACCTAAGGCTAGGTGGGCGGAGCACATGTGAGGTTGCAATGGCATCAGGCGAGTGGGACTTCAAAGCAACATCCAGGGCTTGTAAAGAGTCCCGCATGGTGTTTTAAAACATCTGAGGCTTTTTCCTCAGCTGATTGGCAGCAGGGCTAAAGCCTGTTTTCTGCAGGCATCAACGGTGTGAGTTTCCTGCAGAGAACTTGCATGCACAGAGAATTCAGCTGGCTCTGGTTCTACCACCATCACCTTTAAGGCTCCTGATTATGCATTAGCAGCCATATCTCTATCTGCCCCGTACATGACATCATATATGTAATCAGGTGTGGGGAAGGCATGCCTGATTTGGGGAAAATGGCCTTGTGGACCAAATTTGAACCCCTAGTGGGCAAAGTCTGGCATGCCGGCCAGAGATTCCCTACCCCTATTCTAAGAGGATGCACTTGCAACTTCTAACACAACTCCTCAGGCACAAGACCTGTTGCATTTGTACCTTTTTTTATCTTGGTTGCTTTCCTAATACTAAGAATTTCTTTCTTACAGCATTCTGTGATTATGAATTGTTACAACTGGCAAGACCCCCCCCAAATGGTGAGAATGTGTATGACAATAGGTCCATAAAAAAGGGCTGAAGTTGGTGGGCAAATGCCAACACTATTTTTCTTCCCAGCTGCTTTTCTCTTATATTTCTTTCCCTTGGTCCTTGCTGTCTCCCCATCCCCATCCTTTAAAACAAAACTGCATCCTTTAATACCTTATATAAGTAATTTATATCAAATACAATACAACACTTTTAGATCACCTGTTACATTCAGATCCTTTCCCCCGTGAGCTTTGCATGCACTTATAACCAACTCTCCAAGCAAATGGATGATAATTAGGAGACACAATTTGCCATCCTGAAGCATGCCATGCATCTTGGATCTTTCCTATTCCACCTCTCTAAGATTGCCAATACTTTTCCAGTAGGATTCTTGTCCCTCAACATCCTCGTGATAAGCAAGTAAAGTGTTTCAGAGCTTCTAGCTATAAGGATGGGAATAATATCATCTTCTGAATTTCCTCTTTCTGTGTATCTGTTAAAAACACAGGAGTCTTCCCACAAACACACACTGACACACAAAAGGTGGCAACTCTACTTCCAACAGATGATGAAATCCAGTTCAGGCATTTTGCCATTGGTTTCAACAGGAGGCAGACTGCAGTCACAGTCTACCAACACTTTATATAACTTTGATGTGAAAATGTGCCATTACTTAGAGAACAGATATTCTTGGTTTTAACATAATTTAGGGCGCTACTTATTTTCTCACTCTATATATGGTATATTTCAAAGGTACTAGCCACAATGGCTATGCTCTGCCTCCAAGGTTAGAGTCAGTATGCTTCTGAATACCAGCTTCTGGAAACTACAGTGGGAAAGAGGGCTCTTGTGCTCAGATCCTGTTTGCGTGCTTCTCATGGGCATCTGATTGGCAATTATGAAAACAGGATGCTGGATGGCCCGCTGGCCTGATCCAGCAGACTCTTCTTATGTTCTTATGTTTCAATTAGCTAAAATGGAATCTTGAGTTGCAATTGCTGGCTTCCTTCTTTAATGTTTTTGGATTGGTTTTTGCTTTCTTATGTTCCAAGGCATCATTGATGTGCATACCTTCATCATGTTTTAATATGTAAATATATACTTCTTTCTAAGAATAGAAACTATTCTGGGTATGTATTATAAAGCCAGGTGATGCACAGAAATTGCAGAAGTTCTGGTTCCTGATTGGCTAATCCCTAAATATTTCCAAATAATTCCTACAAGTAGTCTTTACATAAAGAGTCACACTTTATGCACAATTCAGTCTAATGCTGTACAGCTAAGAAAACAGGAATTATGCATCTGATTCCACTGTTAATTCATGTTAAAATGCTTCATTAAAGCAGGATTGGGAAACTTGTTGAAGGCAGCATTCCTTCGGGGCAAATTGTGTGTGTCGGGGAGTTGAGTAGCAGTAGCTGGCAGGGTTGGAACAAAAGTGGTAGTGGGCAGGGCCAGAGGAAAAAGTGAACAGTCACCTTTTCTCTGTCTTTCTTTCACCCCCTTTTTTCAACCCTTTTCTCTTTCTGTTTCTCTCTCTCTCCACTTTCTCCCCACTCAGAACATAAATGCATTGGACTGTCAGGAGAAGGGCAGATGGCTCTGCTTCAACACCTTGCTTTTTCTGCACACCAAGAAAGAAGAAGGAGGGTTCTTTCTCCTCCTCCTCACTCAGTACAAAAACGCAATGAGGCTGGGGGTTTGAGGCTGAGTGAAGGAACAAGCCATGGATCTGAATTTGACCTGCAGGGTATTGGCTTCCCACTCCTGCTTAAAGCCTGTAATGAAGTACCACTACTATTGCAGATGAGAAGTAACCAGGTTTTTATTTTGTTTAATTTTTGAGGTGAGAAGTTACTGTTAAAGATGGCATGTGTTTTGCTATCTCTTTCCTCAAGTCAAATCCTCACGGGGGACATGCTGCTTTTTTTGTGATGAGGTCACCATAAATTGTTTGCCATGAGCCAAAGAGGCCATTTCATATATTGCCTTTTGCAGTAATCTGAATGAGTTCAAGTCCAAAACCATAATCAGTATGAGACCTCTGAATATAAGGCAAGCAACCCCCTTTCAGCTGTTTCTCCCACCTCTGTTTTCAGTGTTGAAGGAAACTTCCCTTCATTTATTTTTAAAAAGCTTTAAGAACATAAAAACAGCTTGCTGGATTAAGCCAATGGCCTATCTAGTCCAGCATCCTGTTCTCACAGTGGCCAAACAGATGCCCATGATGTTTACATCCAGAGGAATACCTATACATCTTGCCTATGATTTCAGGAACTAGACAGGTATGTAATCGGCAAACCCAATAGTTTTTTTCTGGGTCTGTCACTTAGTGAGAACCTCAGGTAACTTCAATTGTTCCCATTAATGGAACCCAGTGAGAAGCATATTCAGGACAAAACTAACCTGAGGAAAACAGTGCAACTAATTTTCATAAAGCCATGAAGATATCACACTTTTGGATATAAGTATAAAGATTTTTTAAAAAACAACCAACAACTCAACCCTGCTTCTAACAATGATATACACAGTAGTCATACAAGACTTTTTCAGACAGGTTTAATTTCAATTCCACAAAACTTTCTTTTATCTGTATTGCATCAGTCTTGGCTGATGCAATAAAAAACTATATTAAATAACTTGGTATACATATATACTAAGGGGATCAATCCAGTTGCTTCCATATACTCCCATGACATTACAGAAAGACTGTCAATGGAGGGATAGTGGCAAAACCCCTGTATATGCAGAACTGCACACATAGTAAGGATCAGAGTATCTATGGATATACATTAGATGTTTATGCTTGCATGGCACCAGAGCAAATGAAACTATGGTTGTAGTCTTTTTACTAGTGGCAATACACAAAAGACACCCTGTGTTGCACACATAGCATTCAGGTATGGTGGTACATTTGAGTTAGGCAGGCAGGCAGGCAGGCAGGCAGGCAGGCATGCTTCTCATCATAGAGTTGGAGAAAACAGTTCTCATTGGACTGCATCCACCACAGCCTTGCACAAGAGGTCTTTAGTTTATATCATTGTAATTATTGGATGCAGGGAAACAAGGAGATAGCAGCAGCTAGTTAGTCACAGTGTGAAATATTAGATACAAACAGTTTGATCAGGTTGCTTCAGCATTTCTGGAGTGTACAAATAAAAGAGGGGCAAAATAGTTGTGCTGCATTTTAGAGCAACAGCAAGAACAAAGAGACCAATCAAATGCCTGCTTAAAGTTAGTGGGAGTCTTTCTCCTTGCATGAAGGCTATTGAATAGAATCAAAACTGATATTTGAGATAGTAAGGACAGCCTTTCTCTAGACAATGGGTACAGTCTACATTTTCCCCTCTGGAAAAAGTCTACATTTAATTAATTTTCCTTCCATTTCAATGATATGTATGCATTTTTAACTAAATGAAGAATTGCAACTCAAAACTTGATAGCTCAAAGCATTTGCAACATAGTTACGATAAGTCTTTTCTAGCGTTTCTCTGTATGAATTTATTGAAGACAAGCTGAAACAGTTTGTAATCTACACCCTTTAGAACAATGTTTTTGTAGACTATTTAATTACAGACTAAATTTTGTTCATGTAGAAATGCTACAAATCTATAGTAAATCTATAGACCATTTTTAAATGTTTCCAATTACTTTAGGTATCCAATTACTAATAGCTTGCAATTATTTTTGTGAGGCAGGGAGTACGGGAGGAAAGGATTGCATTTGAGAAAATTTGGGAGATTTCTTCTGGAAATGCAATGTATTTCCTTCCACCCTAAAAACTTAGATTGTGTAAATGGTTACATATTCTGTAGACAGGCAGAAATCTTTCTCCTATACTAAACAATAAATGGTATCAATGTACCAGAGCATCCTGAAGTGAATGAATAAAAAGGATGAAAGAAGAAGGAAGGCAAAAGGAAGGCAAGTATTAAAAATGAAATTATATATAAGTTCACCTGCTGTTGTCATGGTCAAAACATGGAGAGGAATGGCTGCAAGAGTAGCAAAATAAAAAAAGGATGAATAAATGGAATAAAAGAGCTGTTTTTAACCTACAAATGGAGAGATGTAAAGTGAATATGAAAACATAGATTACAAAGAGAATATATAGAGAAGCGAAGATGAATGGAAAAACTCAGGTCCTCAGTATCTTTTGAATGGAAAGGCTCAGGTCCTCAGTACAAACATATTCCACTTCCAAAAAATCTGGCCACATAAAAGCACATGCCTTTATCAACGTTCTAGGCAACTCCATTTGTGTGCAGTCTCTGCCTGCAGGCATATAAATTACAGGCAGCAATTATGTTTTAATGCATCTAGAGCATGGCCAGCTGCATAGGGAAATAGCCTTTTCAACATTATGTCCTCCATATGATGTAGTTAAGAGCTGGCCTCCACATGGCAGATCACAAAGCTTTAATCCAGGGGTAACCAATGAGGTATCCTCCAAATGTTTTTGAACTATAGTTCCCATCATGCCTGGCCATTGGCTTTGCTGACTGGGAGCAATGGGAGTTAGTTCAACTAATTCTAAAGGTCACCATGTTGGCTACTCTGTTTAAATCAGTCATTACATGTTTAGAATGTACAAATGAGTTCTCTAGATAAGTTTTTTAATGGAACAAAATAAGAGTTGCAATCACAAATTGAGTGCCAAGCTCCTAACACTGATCAAACAGAGTAAATATCTAATTCCCCACACAATCCTATGCATATGTACTCAGAGGTAAGCCACATTAAGTTCAGTTGATCTTACTTATAGGTAACCACTATAGGACTGCAGTCTTAGTTATATATTCTTGAAATTTAATTCTGCTGGGAAATTAGTAACATTAAATGATATCATCAAAAGTTATGATGGAACTACCTTCACTCTTAGCTACCTTTTTTACTGACTGCTTCAAAAATATGTTGGCTATCATTTAAATGCCCATCTGGGACCATTTCCTCTCTGCATTCCAGATTAACATATTTGACATTCCTAATTATACATCTTGCACTTGTTTATTTGTTCAGGTTGTTCACATATTCCTATTAAGGTACTTTTTTTGTATTGCCTCTTTTATAATCCTTGTTTCCAATGTCTTCTCCCCACATTTTTTCACCTCAGATTTGATGCATACATTGCCACATTTCCTTTTCTGCGACATGAAACTGTTCTTCATAAGAAGTTTTCAAAACATGAAATACTTTAATATAGAAATAGTATTTAGCACAGAAATACTATTTAGTGTAGAAATTCTTTAAAAGTTTATGAATTTACATATAATTGATTTTATTTAAAGCACTTCTAGCTGCTAGGTCCTGTTTTCACTGCTGTTTGTGAGGACATCATATTGGGTTAAAGAAAACCATTTACCTTGTTAGCAATGATCCAATCTCCTTTTTTGAAGACAGGCAGCTAAGAATGATAATTCTAATTATTTGTCAATTTTACGCACTCATTCTGCATTCCCTTCATACTCCTCCCACCACCACCAATAATAAGATTAATTTGGAAATTTATCCTGGGAAATAATTGGGACAAGATTTCACAATTAAAAGTTTTCAGAAATAATATTCACTAATTGATTAGAATAATGCAGAACAAAAATTCTAGATCATTATCTGTGTGAACACTCTCATAAAAAAATTGAATGGGATTTAAAAAAAAATCAGTCCAGCCCCTTCCTACCAAGGAGACTTACCGAACAAATATATTTCAATTTAATGTGTACAATCCAATGGACTATTGGACTACATTTGGTTTTACAAGTTTGTGGACGGGATACAGACTGTGTGGTCACAGCTTGTACACCCATAGGTTCTGTGCAGATGGCACAATCAATGTGTGGACAGTGGAAGCAGGTGAGGTCCCAATCTCTTCTTCACATATTGATAGTATGCAGATATGTTGTCTAAACAATTCAAAGTCCTCCTCCTTTACTCCAGCTAATGCCATTTCAGGCATGAGCTGCAAAGCAAGCATTCATGGAGCCCAACTTTCTTGGAAAACGTCCATCTCCATACATTTGTAGGTAACCTGCATTCAGTTTTGGATTTAGGAACAAGTCAAGTAACCCATGGCTTAGGACCTCACACTATGAGGGGCCCCTAAATATGTTGGAGATAACTAAGAAGTTTTATTATAATTGGAATTGCTTTGGCTTAAATAACCTTTCATATAAAATCCAGCACCAAAATTCTGACCACTGACCTCCCGATCCCAATCCACACTCAATCTCATCAACTTCTCTTCCAGGCTGCTGGACTACTTGCATCGTCCACAGGCTGCACAATCTCACCTCAGACCTCAAGAGGAGACAATGGGAGCTACTAACCAACACATTCTAAAGTTCCATTCCACACTAGGCATCATCTCAGCTAATCCCCTCTTCACCACTGTCTCACCACTTTCTTTCTCTTTACTTTTTATGGCATGTGGCCACTGAATCTTGACTTGGTTTAGGGCCTCAGCATGTCTTAATCTGGCCCTGCCTGCATTCTATTCCTTTGTGGAATAAAATGAATGCAGCAGATGCACACACAAGATCTCTGAGCACTGTGGCAATTCTGTGTAAAAGCTCTGAAAACAGAATCCCTCATATACTGACACTTATTCACAGAGTAAATTCAACTGAACTCTACGTATCTTTGCCCACTTTTATTATTTTTTTGCTTGCCAGTAAAAAAGCTGGCAAATGTCATGTCTTCTTTGTACCAAACACACAGCTGTCAGCCGATAAACTTTCTGGGTGCCATTATACGTCAGTTCTGATGTAAAGACCATATGTTCATTTCAGTCTTTTTCCTCCCTGTGAAGAGTCACTCCCACTTCTTCTAAATCAGTTATCTATCCAAACTGTTTATAGACACAAGCCTACTCAACATTTGAGACTATCCAATTGTACTTAGTAATCTAATATATAAGAATGGAAAACCCAGCTCTTCAAAATACCACAACATCAAATTAAGACAACTGGTTATGAAACTATGCTAAAATGAACATTATATTCCTCAGATTCTTTAAAGACGTGTGGTGATGTTCCAACCCCCCACCCCACTTTTTCAGATTATCAGCGTTATTACTGATCATGCTTTTCAGTGCAATAAGACCTTTTCATAACATAAGTGTTCCATTATGCACAGTTCTTGAAAAAAAATTGCTATCATTCAAGATCCGCATTTTTAACACAAAGAAAATACAATTCCATTTCTCTAATATATGATTTCTGCACTTAACCCTCATTCTAGAGATAGGCACAATGATACATACACAAAGCTCCTATGTGAGTGGGGTTCCTTATCAACTCAATGGAGGATCAGCTTCATATGTACAAAGGCTGCCCCCTCCACTGGAATGAATGAGAAAGACTTTTTGGTTGCAGAAGCTTTGTGTATTTATCACAGGGAAAGCCTATTGGATCAGGGTCGTGACTTTTCTATGCCCTACACCTTCTAGCTCTGTTCAGTTGTTCTCCACATCTAGGCCATGCAGGAGCTCCAATCATATGGAAGCCTATGTGTGGGCAGTTGCTCACACATAGGCTCTCTGTGTGCAGATGGTCAGTGACATGCAAAACATTGGGAATGGGGTCAGCTGTGCACACTCACTGTCCTGTTCATCACAAGTGACTTCTACATGTGAGGAATAAACGAAAAGGGCTTCTTACAATTCATTGTCTCTTGAAGCCCATATCTATAAACTGATGAAGACCTCCTCAAAGCAGCTATATGCCACTTCTACCAATTATTGCACGTGTAAGAGACAATAAGACTGAGTGCCAGTTACTAGCTAATATAAAACTTCACCTTTTCAAAGTTACTGACACTCAGTGGTTCAGTTAGTTAATTTTAGATTCTGAACTTAATGGTCCTATGTGAGCATCTCTCCTTGGATGGTATTGTATATTCTTCACTTCAAAATGTAGTAAGGCAGCCCTGTTGTGTTTGAGGGTCTCCTGTTAATTCTGCTGACTTCTGCCACAAAGTCCCACTTGATGGCACCACTGACTTTCATTTTCAATAAAAAATGGTGTGAGCTATATTCTGCTGAAATCTGGACTCCCAACTATTTCAACATGTCCACATTACCAATTTGTACCAGTTTCAAACATGCTTTCTAACAAAGAACCTCTTGGAATTGTGAAAAAACTTGGGCTCTCCAGCAAGATTTTTTTCAGTCATTGTTGAAACCAAACATTCTTGGGATTCTTTGGGGTAGGGAGTCATAAGGCTACAGAATGGTTTCAGTATGAAGGTTGACTGAGTCCTTTAATCTGAATAGTTAGAACTTTTGCATCCAGACAATAGGAAAATGCTCATCCAAAATAAGCATTAGTTCAAGCTGTTGAGATTCCGATTATTATCTTCCTTTGACTTCTGCTTTGTATTACTTACCCAGAATGAATGGGGCTAGCAGAAAGAGTGACATTGTCCAGGTTGTCAGGACTCCAGCTTAAGCGATATGAAGTTCTCTCACTTTCTTTGGCCAGTGTGGATATCTATAAAGGCAAAGAAATGTAAGTTTACTTCATTTAGAGCATCTAACCAACCCAATCAAACACTTACTATGCCTCTGATGGAACAGGTTCACAAGAAGCTATAAACATATAATATTATAGGGAAAAGTTATATGTGTCATTTGCAGTTTATTGTTACTGGGAAAATCAAAACAACCTATCTAAAGCTTCTTGCACCAGTAGTATTTCTTCCATCTATGGTGCAGCCAGGAAATTTTAGAACCTGGACGTAATGGTTTTACAGGTGTCCCGCCCTTTAGAGATGTGTGTTACTTCAGTTGTTAAGCACACAATATATACCACAATTGGGCCAAATGTGATTGCAAAGGGCACTGGTTCCCAAAAGCCCCCAACTATGAATGGGGAAAATATACTGCCCTTACAAAATTATGTCTTACAAATTATTTTTATGCTTTATATTAACTGGGAAAAATTCTGCCTTCATTTGGAGAACCTAAGCAGTTGACCCAATAAGTGCTAAAAAAACACGTGAAATGTTGCTGTAGATGTATTTAAACATCTATTTAATACTAATTTTGTGCTGGCAGCTATATAATAATATTGTGAATGCTACAAGAGGAAATGATTAAGTTAGACAACATTATGAAATCAGATAAGCCCCAAGGAAAATGAAACACAGAGAATTTGAAAGTTGATTCAAACAGTGACAAAGAAAAAAAGACAAGAATGACAATAAAATTACCAGTCTGATAGTTTACAAAATGACCATAAAAGTCTCACCTGGTGGCTGGGGATAACAACTGTGTCATCAATCATGGTGCTATCTCTCAAGTAGGAGGCATGGCTCAGCGTATGGGACCTGTCTGAACTGAAGGATCGTAGGCTGGTAGGTTGGCAACATTATCAGCAGTTGAGATGGTGTTGTGAAGATGGGATTGTGGGCAGAGCAAGGGAGTGAGAAAAGCATGCTATTAGCAAATATGGTGTAACTTCCAGGGGGATGATTTAAACACTCCAATAAAGCCCTCCAACTTATTTTTTTACACCAGCTTTCTTACTGGGAACTCAGTTATGCCTCTCTCTTTTCTCTATATTCATAGAATCCAACTGAATCCCATTGTGTTCAATCTTCTGTCTAGAAAGACTTCAGAGTAGTGACATTGTGGCTTAGTCGTTCCCCCTCGCTTGAAAACTAATAAACAACTGATACATTTATTCTTTGTCCTGTTGAAGAAATCAACATTTGTCACTCATAATTTAAGGGAATTCTTCAAGAAGAAAAAACTGAAATAAGTTTCTTTGACAATCACAAGTGAGTTACTTTTAGACCCCTGGAAGGTACACAGAGGGTGGCCAGCCATATGCTCTCTTTGTAATGCACAATTTTTCCTTATACACTAGCAGAATTTATGAATAAGCAAAAACAAAACAAACACTGTCACCTTTACATCACCTTTATATGTACAACAACACTACTGAAAATCATTTGCAGTAGCAATGAGAGATGCAAAGGAAAAATAAACAACTTTCACAAATCAACTAAGGGCCTAATGTTTTTCACCTCAAAAATCAAAATGCAAACATACTAAGCTACATGGGGTTTTTGCTAAAATGATGTACTGATCCTGAAGCTTAGATCACTGAAGCTACTACCTGACTATAGTTCATACATATACATAAGAGTTAAATATATGAATAACGTCATGTCTAGTTTGGCTATGAAAACCTGGTCCATAATAAAATTGCTTAGGCTATCATTCACTTTTATCCTTAAAAAAATACAAAACCTTCAGTAGCAGAACCTTTCTCTATCAGTTCTTAAAGCATCTGGAACAATGCCATGCAAGGTTGGCAGAGAACCAAAAATGATGCTTTGTTAATGGAATGTTTTTATAGTTAACATGATCATTCAATAAGCCAGACAAATACAAGGCTGAAATTACTGCAGGTCTTTAAAGGCATCACTTGGTTCCTTCTCTGGTGGTTACAAACAGGGACGGCGCCAGGGAACAGCTAGGTTGGGCCCTGGCTGAGGGCTCCTGGGGCCTCTCCTTAGGGTGGGAGGGTACCATTCCTGTTCTGTGATCCACGGCAGTGTCGGCTCCCGACCCTGCCACAGACCGCGGAGATGGAGCTCCCAGTCACCTCCTCCCTTCCAGTTAGTGCAGGCTTCAATAAGCTTGCATACATGCCCCACCTACCTCTCTCATCCCTGTGAATGCAGCCTGCATGCATGCCAATCAAGATGGCAGTGGAGGCTTCCCTAAGGGGCTGAAGCCCCTGCTGCCATCTTGGTTGATGGCAGGCATGCACAGTCATTTACAGGGATGATAAGGATGTTTGGGCTGTGTGGACGGGTTTACTAGCCCCGCACCACTTGTATGGAGGGGTTGGGCTATGGTGCCATGGGACCAGGGCAGGCTGGTGTCTAAGGGCCCAGGCATGCCTTGGTGCTGGCCCTGGTTACAAACCACAGCACTTGCAATTCATTCAGTACCTATATGTATCATGGGACTTAGGCTGTTATGCATATGCCCCATTAGAGCAAAATATGGGCTTTAGCCACTAGTGGCTGCACAAAGACAACAGAAATTAATCAAAAAATCTATTAAAATTGTCAGGCAGATATCAAGACATTGTTGTCTTTAGTTACCTATGCAAGGCAAAATTAAATTAATTAGGAATATGCTGCTGAGGTGTCTTAAGTAAAGATGATCTGACAAAAAAATAAAGGGTTTTGATTCTAAGCAGTTGCTAACAATTAAATCCACACTATCCATAGCCTGATGCCTTTTATACTTTTTCTCCTGACACCTTTTATACTATCTAGCCTTGAGTTACTGGTTTGTAGACTCTTGCAATAAAGGACCCAATAACAATGGGCAACCTATCTCCTGCACTGATACTAGAACTTGACCCCCAAGGGCATTTTCCCATGCTTGTCTGAGGTTGGTTTTCCTCTTGTATGTCTCCTGCAGCTTCACACAGTGCATAAACAATGGAATTTGTTCCCACAGGAGGCAGTGATGGCCACCAACTTGGATGGCTTTAGAAGAGAATTAGACAAATACATGGAGGATAAGACCATCAGTGGCTACTAAGCATGATAGCTATGCTCTACCTCCACAATCAGAGGCAGTATGCTTCTGAATGCCAGATGCTGGAAACCACAGGAGGGAAGAGTGCTGTTGCACGCAGGTCCTGCTTGTGGGTTTCTCATAGGCACCTGGTTAGCCTCTATGTGAACAGGATGCTGGACTAGACAGGCCATTGGCTTGATACAGCAGGCTCTTCTTGTGTTCTTATTAAGCTAAGTCAGGTACAACAGTTCTTTCTGACTATTGCAACAGCTAAATATAATTGAAAGTGGACAGCATGTTATCTTTGTGACTTTTCTGAAATAAGCATGTGTCATCATGATTCTTTCTTAAGCCTGTCTTTAACTGACAGCATTGTACATGTCATAAAAGAGTGAGTTAAGATTTTGTTTGAGATCATTATTGATTGCAACCATAATGGTTGTCACTTCAAAACTGATCAACTCAAATGAATAAATTTGTTAAGTCCTTCACCAGCTCTGCGAAATGGATGAGGCTTTTAATGACAGATGCCACAAGGAAGCATTGAGGAGAACGTTATTTTCATGCTGCATAATACCTACCTGGGCATAGTACTAATGAAAGCATACAAAGAGGGGAGAGAGAAATAATAAACATGGAACAAAATAATGGAAAAAACATCCGAGTTTCTAAACCTGAACTTTAAAATGTCAGTTCTATAAACTTGGACTGGTTAATGGACTGAAGGAGATACATTTTCCACAGCACAAAACCATAGCACGTCCACTGAATTGCATTTGTTTACTGTGATAAAGACCCGTTTCTTTAGAAATTCATAAATGGTCAAAATGTAATGTATGTGTGGAACCTTTCCTGTATTTTCATAGCAATTCCTAAGATCAACTAAGAGTGCTTTAGTACTCATACTACTAACATTTGTTTATCTACAGAAATGCTCTTGATGGCTGTCTCATAATAGTGAATTCACATTGGAGATTTGCCAAACCTCAAGACTGAGGAACTTTTGGAAGCTTTGTAGTACCTTTTGTGTGTATGCGTGTGGGGTTATTCCTGAGTACGAGCATGGAGTTTTATTATTTGACAAGTTTTCATCTATAATGAAAATTTATTCTAACTCTACTATGTTTTTAAAAACATTGCTATCCAACATGAGCCTTTGGGATGGGAGAGTTAAAAAGGTAAATCAATTTAAAAAATGCATCTGTTCATGACTTTCCTCTTTCAACAAGCCTTTTAAGTAAACACCTTTATCCCTGTCTGCATCTGTATTGAAATTGTTTTTAAGATGTTTTACAAGATTTTTTACATTGTTTTATCAGTTGTTAGAATGCCACCCTGGACTGCTTTTGGGAGGAAGGGTGGGATATAAATTTAAGTAGTAGTAGTAGTAGTAGTAGTAGTAGTAGTAGTAATAGACCCTCTGTGGCGCAGAGTGGTAAGCGGCGGTAATGCAGCTGAAGCTCTGCTCACGGCTGGAGTTCGATTCCAATGGAAGGAGGAAGTCGAATCTCCGGTAAAAGGGGTCGAAGTCCACTCTGCCTTCCATCCATCCGTGGTCGGTAAAATGAGTACCTGGCATATGCTGGGGGGTAAAGAAAAGGCCGGGGAAGGAACTGACAATCCCACCCCATATATATGGTCTACCTAGTAAACGTCACAAGACATCACCCTAAGAGTCGGAAATTACTCTCACTATAAGTGCGGGGACACCTTTACCTTTTAGTAGTAGTAATGAATTATTGTGTTATTAATATATTCTCTTACAGGTCCACACAGCAGATCATGCATAAGCTTGCTTCTGCAAGCAAACTGAAGCCGATGGTTTGTGATGCTTCTTTTTACCACTAAGAGAGAGATTATCACTGAGTGAGAAGAGATCCACTGCAGTAAAGTGGTTAGAGTGTCAGACTGGGACCTGGGAAACCAAGTTTCAAATCCCCACTTGGCCATGAAATTCATTTGGTGACCTTGGAAAAGTCGCAGTCTCTCAGACTAACATACCTCACAGGATTGTTGTGAAGATAAAATGAATAGAATCATGTATGCCACCTTGAGCTCCTCGGAGGATAGAAATGTTGGGGGGAAATCATAGAATCATAGAGTTGGAAGGGGCCTTGTAGGCCATTGAGTCCAACCCCCTGCTCACAGCAGGAAATCCACAGCTAGAGCATCTCCCGCAGATAGCTGTCCAGCCTCTGCTTGAAGACATCCAGCGAAGGGGGGGGGATGGAAATGGACTGCCTTCAAGTCGATTCTGACTTATGGCGACCCTATGAATAGGGGTTTCATGGTAAGTGGTATTCAGAGGTGGTTCACCATTGCCTTCCTCTGAGGCTGAGAGGCAGTGACTGACCCAAGGTCACCCAGTGAGCTTCGTGGCTGTGTGGGGATTGGAACCCTGGTCTCCCACTACACCACACTGTGTTATAACACAATGTTATAAACCAATAAAAAATAAATATTTTAAACAGAATGTGCTTTGATTATTTTGACAGTTTGGATGAGGTCCCTAATAAATAATCCCTCCCAGAAATAGCAAACTATTCTTTTTATTACATGAGCACATAAATCTGAAATAGAAACAGAATTGTTCCATCAGTTTGTCTTCACAGTGCAAAAGACGTTTCTTAGTTTGCACTGCAAGTACAAGTGTCATACTATACTACACAGAGGGCTCTTAGCCTAGAGGGGAGAATACTATTTATTGTGTAACTTTTAGAAGAGGAAAATCCTAGAAACATTAAAAGGAACATACACGCTTTTAAAATTCCTATTGGTAACATCCACTGCAGGGCTGCCTATTCCCAGATCAATTACACTTCCAAATGAAGTGTGTTTTTTTAATATCTGGCACTATTATCACTAATTCCTTACCTTAGAATAAAAACTTGCAATGTATGTACTGTTTCTCTCTCTCCTGTGCACTCTCTCTCTCACACACACTGCTAGATGGTATAACCCTGCAGTAAACAGGGGAGATTGTCCTACAGAAAAACTAGGAATGCCCTCCCCAGCTGCCCACACCCACATTCATATCTCAACAGTGCACAGAGTCCAATTGTGGAACAATTCATTCTTCTCTTATGGGCTGTGGATGTAAACATAAACAACGGGTATCGGTTCCCACAGGAAAGGAACATGTTACTCCTTTGTTAGTTGCAGAGTTAAATGTGTTAAAACACATGTTTCACTTCTAAGTTTGAGTCATCCTGCTCTGTAGTAACAGATGGGCAACCAGACCTCAGGGTTAACCTCACAGACAACATTGCTCCTCCTTGTTTAAGCAAAGCAAATGTTAGCCCTTGTTCTGAAGCTGTGACCTTGACCTCTGAATTATGTACTGGTACATTTTATTTACATTTCAATACATGTTGGTATATTGATCCTCTTGATGGGTAAAGGTATAATTATTCTCAGGTAGGAACAGTTCCCTACATTGCTGTTCATGTGCTAAAATAATGCCAGGCTTGCTTTTTTCATGCAATGTTTAAATTGTTCATATCTGCTTTACTTAGAAATAGCCATTTCAGAGAATGGTGTTGTTAATAATTGGCAGCAAGGTGAAGAAATGGCAACATTATATACCAAATGTAAGCCTGTGAGAATAAATGGACTGGTTTGGTGGCATATCTTGGGAGAGTTGGGAAAAACTGGTCTTGGAGACCTAATTTTAGCTTCCTATGCTGTCCAGGAACCTGATCAGTCAATCACACCCTCACTGACCATGGCAATGTGAATAGATTTATTAGCCTTGTCCCCCCTGGGTAAGGAGAAACCCAAGGAAGCAAGGCTATATTCAGGCCCAGAGGTTGGGAGGGACTCTGTGAAACCGCTTCAACTCAACAAATCTGGGGGAGGTTTTTGTTCTCTTTGGGGACCAGTTGTCTTCAGAAATTATTGTTCTACACATCTACAGGCGATGCATTGTCCATGCCCATCAAAGCATAAACCAAGTCTCTGGGCCTGGGAAGTGCTCTAAAATTCATCCGCATATTGGATAGTTATTCTGAAAAAATAGTACAGACATATTAGAAAAATATATACATTCTTGGTGAACTAGTACCTGTCAGATCGGCCTCCTTCCAGGCTGTATCTCAGGTAGTTCATACCATCTAAGAATTGGCTGCTGGGTAAGGAATCATCACCTAATTCTTTCAGATCTTCTGGTCTAAGGTATTCTCCCCCATCTCCTGTCATAGTGTCATCACCTTGAGCCAAAACACACAAACAAATTCACAAGCTGAATAAATTAATGAAGCCCTACAGCATTTAAGTATGGATCACCGCCAAAACCACAAACAAACAAAACAGGAAACATTATTCTCATTCCTGAAGCACAGCAAGCACAAGCTGTTAATACACATTTAGGAAATGCTGGCACATTAAGTGGGATGATATCAGTGTTAAGCCTTTTTTAAAAAAGAATACTTCACATTGAATAATTCTTGTGTCTTTTGCCATTGTACATATTGTTGGCTGAAATAATTTCACTTTTGTTCCTTTTTCCACTCAGTTTCTTGGATACAGTTGGTCTCTGACACAAACTGCTTTCACATGAGACATTAAAAAATGGGCTTTGAGCCTCCATTGCACTCTGTGTGCTATATGAGAAAGTCATTAATGCAGAAGAGAAACAGAAATATATATATTCTAGCTGGTGGAGACTTTATATTGGTATTATACTAGGATTTTAAGAAAAACTCAGTTAAGCATCACGGGTGAACAGAGACAGGTGCCTTATGTTGGGTAAGGCTATTTGTGCATCTGGCTTAGTATTGTTTACTCAGACTGGTACAGAGAGGTCTTTCCCATCTGCAACTACCTGATCCTTTTAACTGGAGGTGTGAGAGACTGAAACTGGGACCTTCTGCATGCAGAGCACTGAAGAAATAGCACATATAAACTCTGGTGAACAAAAACAAAAGATATTGTTTGTGCAAATGGAACAGCTTATCTAGATTTGGGGGAATTTTTCTCATGCAGTGCTCTTGCACTATGACGACATTCATACTATACATTTTAGGTACTATTATACCACTTTAAACAGTCATGGCTTCCCTCTGTGGTGTAGTTTGTTAAGGGTACTGAAAGTTGTTAGGAGACTCCCTATTCTTCTCACAGAGCTATAATTTTAAAGTGGTTTAACAATCAACTCTGGGAATTGTAGCTCTGTGAGGAGAATAAAGGTCTCCTAACAACCCTCATCACCCTTAACAAACTACAGTTCCTAGGTTTCTTTGGGGGAAGCCATGACCATTTAAAATGGTACTATACTGCTTTAAATGTATTGTGCAGATAGGCCTACGTCAAAAACAGCCCTTCTATGAACTGAAGATGCTTGGATTCAAGCAAAAATAAATTCTGGGTCTTAGTCAAACTGTGTATAGTGCTGAGGCAGAACCATAATGGATCCCCCCACATTCATTATGCAGCAACCATCCAGCTGTCGGCACACTTGGATGAAACGGATTATTTGGATCCATACCAATCGGGTTTCAGGACTGGACATGGAACTGAAACAGCCTTCGTCGCTCTGGTGGATGATATGAGGAGGGCATTAGATAGGGGAGATAGTATGGCTAAGTGTAGATCAAGCCCTATTACACTATTAACTTTGAACCACTATCAGCTGGTAATGCTTGTTGACTCAACAATCTTGCACTGAACCAATGAGCCAGATACTCTCTTTGTAGTAGAGTGCCACGAGGATCAGTAAAGATGATGTTCTGATGAAGTTCACATGGAAATGCAGTTAAGGAATTGAGAAATGTACTGCTCTTTTAAAGTAATCCATACTCTTGCTACCTCCTATCTCCAGCTACTTTTTCACTGATAACTGAACTGAAGGCATATCATGTATTTATAACAGTGATGGGGAACCTGTGGCTCTGCAGACACGCTTGGACTCCAACCCTCCAAAACCTCAGCCATCATGGGCAATTTTAGGGGATAATAGGAGATGTAGTCCAACAACATCTGGAAGGCCACAGATTCACTTTTCACAGTTTCACGGTGTCATTTCTTATGTGAATCTTGCCTAGATAAACTTTGTAAACATAGCTACCACTCAGCTCAATATATTACATTGCCTCTGTGACTAGCCATGTTGTCTAGACCCAAATGATTGTCAGTTAAGTTGTGGCAAATATTCCCACCTAACTGGACCCAGAGATGATGGAGGATTCAGAGCTAATATTCATATTAATAATTCCCCTCAACCAAATGGGGCACAATTAAATCTGATACACAGAGAATAGTCATCCCTTTGTCTATTCATGATGGGCCCACCATCATAGTATCTGACAGAAACCAGATCACCTTTGGTGCCACACTAAAATAATAATAATAATAATAATAATAATAATAATAATAATAATAATAATAATTTATAAGTCGCCTATCTGGCCGATGGCCACTCCAGGCGACGTACACTTCAGTTAAAAATATATCATAATAAATACAGTACAACAATAAAACAGTAAAACAGTGACAGTTCAGAGTAGCAGGCAATTAGTCAAAAAGATTAACCCTCCCCGGAAGTCCCGAAGGCCTGTCTGAAAAGCCAGGTCTTCAAGGCCTGGCGGAATACATTCAGGGAAGGGGCATGCCGAAGATCATATGGGAGGGAGTTCCAGAGAGTGGGGGCCGCCACTGAGAAGGCCCTCTCTCTAGTTCCCACCAGCCTAGCTGTTTTAGTTGGTGGGACTGAGAGAAAGCCCTGTGTGGCTGATCTTGTCGGGCGGCATAATTGGTGGCGTTGGAGGTGCTCCATCAGATAAACTGGGCTGAGACCGTGTAGGGCTTTAAAGGTTAATACCAACACCTTGAATTGGGCCCGGAAAACAACTGGGAGCCAGTGCAGATCGGACAGCACTGGGGTGATGTGCTCCCGGCGACGACAGTTTGTGAGTAGTCGAGCCGCCGCATTTTGTATAAGTTGTAATTTCCGGACTGTTTTCAAGGGTAGCCCCACGTAGAGCGCATTACAGTAGTCCAAACGAGAGGTGACCAGGGCATGTACCACCAATGGGAGCTGATGAACAGGGAGGTAGGGTTGCAGTCTACGTATGAGGTGTAATTGATACCAAGCCGCCCGGCTCACTGCCGAAATCTGAGCCTCCATGGACAGCTTGGAATCAAGGACAACCCCTAGGCTGCGGACTTGGTCCTTTAGGGGCAATTTCACCCCGTCGAACATCAAGTCAATATCTCCCAACCTTCTCTTGTCCCCCACGAGTAGCACCTCGGTCTTATCAGGATTTAGCTTCAACCTGTTCCTTCCCATCCATCCACTTACGGATTCCAGGCACTTGGACATGGTCTCCACAGCCAACTCTGGTGAGGATTTAAACGAGAGATAGAGCTGAGTGTCATCTGCATACTGGTGACACTGCAGCCCAAATCTCCTAATGATAGTCCCCAGCGGCTTCATATAGATATTAAATAGCATGGGAAAGAGGATAGAGCCCTGTGGCACACCACAATTGAGAGGCCAAGGGTCTGAAACCTCCTCCCCCAATGCTACTTGTTGATGCCTATCGGACAGAAAGGAGCGGAACCACTGCAGTACAGTGCCTCCTATTCCCAGTCCCTCCAGGCGATGTAAAAGGATACTGTGGTCAACAGTATCAAAAGCCGCTGAGAGATCGAGGAGGACAAGAAAGGTGAATTCTCCCCTATCTAATGCCCTCCTCATATCATCCACCAGAGCGACGAAGGCTGTTTCAGTTCCATGTCCAGTCCTGAAACCCGATTGGTATGGATCCAAATAATCCGTTTCATCCAAGTGTGCCGACAGCTGATTAGCCACCACTCGCTCAATGACCTTGCCTAGAAATGGTAAATTTGAAATAGGGCGAAAGTTATTCAAAACTTGGGGATCCAAGGAGGGCTTCTTTAAGATGGGCTTCACGACTGCCTCCTTGAGGGCTAATGGCATTACACCCTCCTCTAGGGATGCATTAACCACTGCCTTAATCCCCTCGCCCAATTTCTCTTTGCAGCTCACAAGGAGCCACGACGGGCAAGGATCATTTAGACATGTGGTAGGCTTTACAGTTGAGAGCACCTTGTCCACATCCTCAGAAGGAAGAGGCCGAAACAGATCCCATTTAACCGGCTTGCAACTGGCCAACTCTGGTTCATCCACTGTGTCCACAGCGTATGGGATCAAGTTCCGTAAGTGTTCGATTTTATCAGCAAAGTGCTTTGCTAATTTGTCACAGGAGGCCTTTGACTGTTCCAAGGGTTCCTGAGCAACTGGACTGACCAGGCTTCGGACCACCTGGAACAACCTCCTGGGACAGCACTCTGCGGACGCAATGGAGGCAGCAAAGAACTTTTTCTTTTCTGCTTTCACTGCCACTTGATAGTTAGCTACTGCTACTCTAACCTGTGTCCGGACATCTTTGGAGCGTGATTTCCGCCACCGGCGTTCTAGTCGTCTCACCTCCCGTCTCAGATTACACAACCGTGGTGTATACCATGGCACTGAGTTCTATTCAGGGGGAGAGGACGTTTCGGAGCCACCCGGTCCAATGCCCTGGTGATTCCCTCGTTCCACTCTCTCACCAGGGCATCGACCAGGCGGCCTTCAGCAGGTTCCCATTCCCCAAGCGCAGTCAGGAATCCTTCTGGATCCATCAGGCGTCTGGGGCGGACCATTCTCATAGGTCCTTTTCCCCTGCGGAAGGTGTGTGGCATCGAGAAGTCTATATTTACCAAATAGTGATTTGACCATGACACAGGGATGGAAAAAACCACCCCCAACTTCAGAGCACTTCCCTCCCCTCCCAGGACAAACATAAGGTCGAGAGCATGACCGGCTACATGGGTAGGCCCAATATTACTAAGGTGCAGTTCCCAGGAAGCCATGGTCTCCAAGAAATCCCGAGGGGCTCCAGTGAGAGTGGTCTCGGCATGCACGTTGAAGTCACCCAGCACCAATAATTCTGGGGACAACGCCCGTACAGCCGAGACCACCTCCAGCACCTCGGCCAGGGAGTCTGCTGTGCAGCGGGGTGGGCGGTACACAAGCAGGATCCCCAAACTGCCCTTCGGGCCCAACCTCCAGTACATGCAATCAACAAACTTGGTCCTATGAAGAGGAGGTCTGGTAAAAACTAAAGACTCCCGATAGATGACTGTCATTCCCCCTCCCCGCCTTCCTACCCTCGGCTGCTGTGCGTAACGGAAACCCGGTGGGCACATGGCCTCAAGAATGGGGGCTGAGGCCTCATCCAGCCAGGTCTCCGTAATACATGCCAGGTCTGCCCGCTCATCCAGGATAATATCCTGGATGTGTGATGTTTTTTGTGCTACAGACCTGGCATTACACAACAGCAGTCGAAGGTCGGTAGGAATCCTGCATCCCCCAGTTGTCGTCTGGTTCTGGACAGACCCGGAACATGGGATGGGTATTAAGCATCTATCCCCAGTTCCCCTAATCTGGCCTGGTCTGCCAGCAGTACCATTCCAGCGTCTGCCGCCCACTTTTTCTATAGTTTGGCCCCTCACCCTCCCTGTCACATCCCCCCCCGGTTTGCACATGCCCCTATCCCTGACCGCCGACATCGCCAGCCATAAAACCATAAACTTCAAGCTCCAAGACATAAAATATCAGAGTGACAACCATCAGTTAGGAGTAATTAAATCACACTGATATAATAAGACCTATATTATAAATTGTTAAGTGGTTCTACTTAGTCAGACAATTGTATAAATTTATTTATTTATATATATACCGCCCCACTGCTGAAGCTCTCTGGGCAGTTTACAGTAACTAAAAACATTAAAACAAATATACAAATTTAAAAATACATCTTTAAAAACCATTTAAAACACAATTTAAAAATTTAAAACAATTTAAAACACATGCTAAAATGCCTGGGAGAAGAGGAAAGTCTTGACCTGGCGCTGAAAAGATAACAGTGTTGGCACCAGGCGCACCTCATCAGTGAGATCATTCCATAATTTGGGGGCCACCACTGAGAAGGCTCTCTCCCTTGTTGCCACCCTCCGAGCTTCCCTCGGAGTAGGCACCCGGAGGAGGGCCTTTGATCTTGAATGTAGTGTACAGGTGGGTTTGTATCGGGAGAGGCATTCCATCAGGTATTGTGGTCCCAAGCCGTATAAGGCTTTATAGGTTACAACCAGCACCTTGAATTGGGCTCGGAAACATACAGGCAGCCAATGCAAGTGGGCCAGAATCGGTTTTATGTTTTATATGTTCGGACCGTCTGGTCCCTGTTACCAATCTGGCCGCTGCATTTTGCACAACCTGCAGTTTCCGAAACGTCTTCAAAGGCAGCCCCACGTAGATTACTGAAGTGCACTCTAACTTGGAGGTTACCAGAGCATGGACAACTGAAGCCAGGTTATCCCTGTCTAGATTGGTTGGTGGCCCAGCTACGCCCCTAAGTTGGTAGAAGGCACTCTGTGCCACCCAGGCTACCTGAGCCTCAAGTGACAGAGATGGTTCTAGGAGAACCCCCAAGCTACGAATCTGCTCCTTCAGGGGGAGTGCAACCCCATCCAGGACAGGTTGGACATCCACCATCTGGTCAGAAGAAGCAACCACTAACAGCATCTCAGTCTTGTCTGGACTGAGCCTCAGTTTATTAGCCCTCATCCAGTCCATTGTCGCAGCCAGGCACCAGTTCAGCACATTGACAGCCTCACCTGAAGAAGATGAAAAGGAGAAATAGAGCTGTGTGTCATCAGCATACTGATGGCAACACACTCTGAACCTCCGGATGACTGCACCCCACAGTTTCACAGATAGATTATCTATTGACTGAGGTTTTGGTTTTAAATGTTGTGTTTTTATTCTTTTTATGTACGTCGCCTAGAGTGGCCATTAACTCGGCCAGATAGGCGACTCAGAAATAAAATTTTATTATTATTATTATTATTATTATTATTATTATTGTAGATGTTGAACAGCATGGGGGACAGAACTGACCCCTGCGGAACCCCATACTGGAGAGTCCAGGGTGCCAAGCAATGTTCCCCAAGCACCACCTTCTGGAGATGACCTGCCAAGTAGGAGTAGAACCACCGCAATGCGGTACCTCCCACTCCCAACTCAGCCAGTCGTCCCAGAATGATCTATGGTATCGAAAGCCACTGAGAGATCAAGGAGAATCAACAGTCACACTCCCCCTGACTCTCTCCCGACAAAGGTCATGATACAGGGCGACCAAGGCTGTTTCCGTGCCGAAACCAGGCCTGAATGTTGAAAGACATTCCTGAGCTAATAATTTCTTTGTGTGTTCAGATGCATACCAGATACCTTCCCATGTCTAAGACATTTAATGTTATTCTCTAGCTGAATTTGCTGGTCTTGGACCAAAATAAATTTATTTATTTACTTATTCTGTAGCTGAAATTTATTGTATTTCTTTCATGTATTCAGATATATTGAGGAATGTACCATCTTGTTATATTTTAGGATAGTTAATTTTTATCTGACAATTGCGATAAGCAGCAATTAAGCTAGGAATGTTTCATAAATCTGTTATCTTCAAAGGAAAATTTAGTATAAATATTCCTGCATTTTAGTATCAAATCAGTCTTCTCCTAGGAGAGACTCACTAATGCTTGCATCCCCAGATAGCCTTGTAAGGTCCAGGTAACTAAACAAGGTATCTCAGCTCTGTATCAACTAGGTTGTATCAATGTGTTATATGCATGCTATATGTCAGGATTTCAGATCTGTTATGCTTTAAGATATGCAATTCCTTAAGTTGCTGTTATTTTGATTCTATGCTGATTAACTTTTACTCTTTCTGATGTAATGTGTAAATAGTTTTATAAGTAAAGGAAATTTGTTTAACTGATTTTATCTGTCTGAACACTTGTTCCCAAATCCTAAATTTCCTGTGTGCTAATATGAGGAGGGGGAGCTAACTCTCTCCCCTTTGATGTGGCATCTGCTTCAGGGAAAGCTAAGGTGAAGCTTAACTACCAGGCTCACGACCTCCAACATAGATAGCACACTTAGACTTCTACCCTGAACAGAGCAAATCTGTCACAAAGTGATTACAGTGACGTCACATTATGTCAGCCACACACAGCTCTGTGATGCACTTATGAAACAGTCAGCAATTGAATTGCTAACATGGAAATACTGAACATATGTCCCTGCTGAGTGGTGAGAGATGAGGCTGCTGAGGGCAGCAGCAGATAAAAACTATCTCCTCACAATTCTCTGATGAGGGAAAAATATGGGAACAATATCCACTCCTGAAATAAAAGAATACACTGAGGCATTTTGCAAGTGGCATCTCTGGAATCTTTAGAAAGCTGTTTCAGTGGCAATTGCAGATAAAGTCTCCAGTATATCAAAGAAAACTTTCTGCAGCAGCTATACATTCATAATATTTCATGAAATTCATCTCCTTTTTGAACTACCTCGCAAGTGGGCAATACAATAACAAAGAAAACCTTGTGCAGAAGCTACCTAGGTAAAATCTGCAAAAATTCTTACACTGAAGAAGAGTTTTCAAGGCTTTGAAATGCACTGGATTATTGAAATACATTGGGGGGGTATTCCTTTTTAACATGAACCTGAAATGTTTAGTATTCTATCAAAACTACATTCTATACAGTATAACATGATGCCCAAGAAGAACTTGACATTCTTTTCTAAAGAGAATGTCGTGTTGAGGAATGTCACACAGCAAAGAAATATCATCGTCATTTCTACTATTTATGAATGGCGTCCATGTTACTGTATCATTACAACAATAGAGCCTATATAAAGAAAGGCAATGCAAAACTATCAATGAAACACAAAACCACAAAAGTTAATTTTATCCTTCCAAGGTACTTCATCTAAATTTGATAATACTAGATTTCAATTTGCAGAACATGAACTACATATTAAATAGTATTAGAAGACAACACTAAGCATCCAGGGAACCAGCCCTTGCGCTAGCCAACAGGGAACATTGGATACAACCCTAAATATTAGTTGCATATTGTTGTAGACAGATAACATAAATATGCAGTGTAATAATACTGGTAATATTTTCTGGCTTCTGCTAAGTGGGTTTGTTGTTTTTGTTTTTAGCCAGGGTGGGCAAAACTGAAGCCATGCAGAGACCCACATTCAAATTCAGTGGCACAGATCAGTGTTAGGCATTCCATCACCATGTACAGATTGTTTTTGTTTCAGAAAAAAAGGGGGCGGTAAACAATTAAAAAAGAAAAAAGTTTGTGCCTCACTCCAAGAACTCTTTATATAGTACCTGTGTCACTAAAGGCTTCCTCATCAGTGAAATGGTCATAGTCAGAATGTTTAAAAGCTGCATAACACATAAGATAAATTTCAGGACAAGAGCCAAAAGGAAGCATCTAATCCTCATATGGTAGATTGAGAAATAATGCTGTTACCATATTATTTAAAATAAACATTAAAAAGTTGAGAGAGTATATTCTCTACATAGTAGATCATTCTAGAGGCCATTCTAGATGAGTCATTGAAGATCCATGATCTGCTCTCCTAACTGCTTAAATTTATCTCAAAAGCAACTATGTAATGCACACTAAAACTGGAGGTGGCCTCCCCTGCCCACAGCGGCTTTTAAAAGAAATTTAAACAGATTAGGACCATATAACAGCATGGCCTACATTGACATCATGGCTATTCAGCATTTTACACATGAATATTTCCTAATTCTACTTGGGGACGCCAAGGATTGAACATGTTGCAATCAAAGCATGTACGCTACCACTGAGCTATGGCCCGACCTCGTCCAAACATGGACCTTTAATGTGTCTCACATTTAGTGCTAACTTATATTTTATTTATTTATTCAATTTTTATTTTGTCCTTCCTCCTGAAGGAGCCCAGGGCAGCAATGAATATTTAACATGCATTCATACATACTGATTTTGTTTTAAGCAAATGGTTTTCTAAATCTTGTGAATTAATCATTTTTTCCATAATATGCAGTTCTTTGAATCCAGAGTTTTAGCTTGCCTCTTGTTTATCAAAACTTCTGTGCTAAAGGCAATAAATTAATATTTTAAAAATGTAAGTATTCAAGAAACTAGCTTGACCCATGGAGCCATCTGATTCATGGTGAGCTCACCTTCCTCATCAGAAACATCCAAAACTTCGGTCATAGTCTCGGGTACATTGAGCTTGTGTTTCTCAGTTACAGTCTGCAGAGAAAAAAAAGACATCAAGAAACAGGTTAAACAGTGCAATAAAACAAAATAAAACCCAAATACCAAAACCCAAATCACCCAAACTAATACATATTCATTATGATAATTTTCAGTGAAGTCACACTTCAGTTTGACTTTGGCATTGCAACCATGTTCTGTAGTTCTTTTTTTTCTCCACAGAAAACTTCCTATTACTTCTTGGCCACCTGTTGTAATGAGCAGCAGTTTCCTTTAGCAACTGATGGTAAGTTTTAAAACGCCTTTAACAGATTTGTTAATAAATAATACATGTACAAAACTTTTCAAGTTTTGGTGGCAGGGTGGGTTCTACAACACATTAGGTAATGTCTACAGAAAATCTCTAAAAAGTTATAGAAAGCACATGGAACTTATTAAAACTATAAAAACACTCTGAAATGAAACTTTAAACAATGCAAAATACGTAAAGTGAAAAAAGATGTTGACTCTTTGAGTGAAATATGAGATGAATCTGTACCTAAAATAGCAATTTTATTACTTTCTCATGTTTCATATATTAAATTTTATTAGCATTTTATTCATATGTTTCTTAAGGCTTTTAAAATTAAAATCTGTAAAATTTGTAAAACAACTTAGAATAATTATATTTTGTGATTTAAGCATACAGATTAATATTTATTTCTTGCTAAGAAAACTAGACATAGTAAGTTATTAAAAAGGCAAGATATAGTAGAGAAAGTTGAATGTTGAGACATTTATCAGGTGAAAGTATAACAGGAAAGCATGTGGGATTATATCTGGCTAAATCGTATTCAGAGTAGATCCATTGAAATCAATGGACTTGACTAACTTAAATCCATTGATTTTAATTGCCTGCTATGAGTATGACTTATTTGGATTCAACCTATAGAAATGAGTAAGTTTGGTACGGAAATCTCATAAATGTTTGGTTCATTATTTAAAACTGAAACCAAGACTTTCTAGATGAAAAACCAGTAAGAATGTGATCAAATTATACAGCCACGAGAGTGGCTGTATACTATAGTTTGCACGGATTTTTCGCATTCTGCAATGTTAAAGTGAAAATACCCCCATGCCATTCTGATGCTTCCTATAAGCTCATTTCAAAGCAAAATCTTACAAAACGTATAGTCCTGAACTCAGAAATGTTTGCTTAACAACCCTCTAAATTTTTATGGTGATATACAGAACAGTCAGAGAGAATAGAAAGTTCCAAGTATAAAAAGAGAGAGAAAAAACCTAGAGCCCTTTCGGACTTTTTTCAGTCAGAGTTCTCATAATTTGTTGAAATTAATTAAAAATCAGCCATGTTCACAGAGTATCTGTAATCCTATTACTGACCTTGGCCCACACGCTAACCTTCATCTTCTGCAGTTTAAAAGTTAAAAAAATGCCTGGCTGATTTTTAATTAATTTAAGAAATTTAGCATTGAACTCAATGATAAGGCCGGGCATGCTCAGTAAGAACCAACTGTCAGTGTTCTACAAGCCAGACTCACAGCTGCTGGGCTTGCCTAATCAGGGGGCCATGTCCACACAAGACCTTTAGTTCACTTTAGACAGTCATGGCTTCCCCCAAAGAATCCTGGGAATTGTAGTTTGTGAAGGGTGCTGAGAGGAGACTCGTATTATCTTGACAGAGCTCCAGTGGCCAGACTGGTTTAACAGTCAGCTGTTCTGGTGAAGCTCTGTGAGGGGAACAGGGCATCTCCTAGCAATGCTCAGCACCCTTCACTAACTACACTTCCCAGGATTCTTTGGGAGAAGCCATGACTGTCTAAAGTGAAATAAAGGTCTGGTGTGGATGTGGACAGGGACACTTTTGGTTTAAATTTGAGTGGGAGGCTACATGTGCGCCTGCTATAGAATAAAAAGGTGGGGAAAACCCTGAAAAAGAATGATACTGTTCATAATGTTTTCCTTTTGAAAAGGAAAGGGGCTTTCCCTCTGCCCAGTGCCCACCTAATCTCTTCCCCTCCCCCTCCCCCTCCCCTTCCTGCTCTCCTCCTCCTCCCCCCCAGGTCAGTTTCACCTATCCTAAGCATGATTGCACAGGAGTAAATCCCACTGAACTCAAAAAACATGCAAATGATCAAACCTGCCCTCCTCTCCTCCCTTCTATCCCCTCCCTCTTGCCCCTTCCCTCATCCCTCCCTTTCCCTCCCCATCCCCTTCCAATCCCCTCCTCCTCCCCTCCTCCTTCCCCTCCCCGTTTCTCACCATATGCTCAGAGGCACATGTTACCAAATTATTCCAAGCTATACAGGAAGGGGATTGGACTGTAAAAGACCAACCCAGTTGTGTTTGCATTTTGACAAATTTGTAGGACAGTATCGTATCTCAGAAAGGAGGTCAGGTCTCTTGCTCCTCTGGTGCATTCACTATAGCTGCCCAATTCCCCTGCTTTTGAAAGCTTGATAGAAATATCTGTTGGCTATAGGTACGTTCTTAAACCACAAGGTTTTAACCTATTAGTGAATATTATCTGTAATTGATGGAGTAGACAAGAGCTACCACAGACAGCACCAGTGGAGGGGCAGGGTGACAAAGGTCCCCTAAATAAGCAGCTTCTCTACACACCCACCCCATTGCTGAACCTCTATGGAAATAATAACTGAATCATAAACTGAAAATTGAAATAAAGCTGAAATCGTAAATGTATTTGTTTGAAAGTTAACAAAAAATAAACAGGTGTTAATCAGAGAAAAAATTAAGATGGAAACATTAACACAAAACATATCATTTCTCTTTCAGAAATATAATACATGGGACAAACCTCACTCCCTGAAATGCACTTTGCCTCATTCAAACATTATTTTTGATGTCTCAACTGAGAGTTGTGTTCAAATATAACATTTGCAATCCTTTAAACTATGGTTTGGTGAATAAGCTCTGTACTTGCACACAACAGTTTCGATCATCAGGATCATTACGTAAAAAATTCTGACATACAATGTAGCCCAGAAAAAGGACTACACAAAGCTAAAGAGTAACAACACTAAGGAACAGGCTTCCTAGCTGAAGAGGGAAGAGTTGTAACTCAGTAGATGACCACTTGCTTTGCATGAAAAACATCTCATTTAGGGCTGGGAAAGACTCCTGTCTGAAACCCTTAAGAGTCACTGTCAGTCAGTATAGACTGGGATGGCGGATTGATTTATTTATTAAATTTATACCCCGCCCTTCCTCTGAGAAGGAAACCAAGGAGCAAACAAAAACACTAAAAACACTCTAAAACATAATAAAAACAAGAGTCTTTAAAACATATTAAAACAAAACATCTTTAAAAATACAATAATTCAACATCTTTAAAACCATCTTTAAAAAGAAAGCAAGATCTTAGCCAGAAGTTCTGATCAAGAACTGATCCACTCTCCAAGGGCTGCCCACCTGTCAATCAATTAACTTCATATGATATCAGGTGATTCAAAGTTCAAGTCACAGGTACAATCCACAGCTCTTCATCTGAGTTCAAGCTGGGGATGCAAAGAAAGAAGCTTTGGGAGTAGGTGGAAATGCAGCCTTTTACAGTTCCTATAACGCTTGGTGAGACATAGCTGTCTCAAGGAAGCCTTCAAACTCCTCAGGAGAAGATGATGTAGAAAAAATCGCCTCCAGGGTAGGCTGGAATTGGGTGCCTTCCTCCTCAGATAGGGATTCCAAGTCCCTCTGTGATCTGCACATGTTGCTGTAAGCCTCCTTTGGTGCAACCCCCTGTGCATCACTAGGCCGTTGCCTGTCGTGACTGGTTCCCCTACTTCTCTTAAGTGCCAGTCATTGTGGAGCTACCCTGCCCGCGACAGTACATGCCTCAGCCACCTCGTGCCTGCTGGAAGAGGGACGGGCTATGGCTACCTCTGCCTGGGATTCAATAGAACCTAAAGGTTAGATAATGGCAGAGGCATGACTTCCATTGAAGTGTGAGGCTGAAGTGAATTAGGTTTATTTTGTGTGGGGTCCAATTTGTGTGTTGCCTTCCCCATGGGTGCAAACCACGCTGCGGGTCTTATGGGGGCTAAGGGATATGATAATAACCGGGCCAGGTGCTGATGAACTGCGCGGGGGGGAATACACTTCCCCCACGGCTGCAGCATCCCGCTGAGGCCTTCTGCGGGAGAGAGGATGGAGGAGGGGGTGGCAGGCACTCAGCGTCCTGGGGAGCACGCTGCAAGAGGCGTCCCCACTCACGCCATGAAAGGAGGAGGCCGGTCAGGTGATTGCCGGTAGACAGGCACAAATGCGTCTGAGAAATGAGGCAGGGGGCAGAGTCCAACAAAGAAGACAGTGGTCTTGCAGCTGAAGTGGTGGGGCAGCTGCTTCGTGGTTGGCTCAGTACCACTGCGAAGTCTCGGGGGGGGAGAGAGGTAAAATGACAAACCCCTTTTTGTTTATTTTAAACAAGACACATGTAGGAAAACAGTAAAGGAAGGAAAAGGTACAGACATACAATAGGAAAAAAACACCAAACAATACAGGCCTGAACGCAGAGAGGGGCTAGATCAACCGTTCTTGGTGGAAGGCAAAAGAGAAACTGAAATAAGGAGCTGCGCAGAGCAGGAAGTCCTTGTTAAAAAAAAAACTCTTTAGCACTCTTCTGCCTTCAACCGCTACCTGAGACCAGCTTTTCCATGCACAGGTAGAAAAAGATTTTTTAAAGATGTTTTGTTTTAATATATTTCAAAGTCTGTTTTTAAGATGTTTTAGAGTGGTTTTAGTGCTTTGTTTGCCACCCATGGCTCCTATTGGGAGGAAGGGCAGGATATAACTCAATCAATCAAATAAATATATAGCTAGTTAGCCAATGTTGTGCTTTTCAGATGATGTGGACTCCAATTCCCATCTTCCTCAGCCAGCATGATCAGTGGTTAGGGATGATGGGAGCTGTAGTCCATAACATCTGGATTCACTATATTGATACATGATAGTGGTGGATTTGCATAAGTATGATATTGATATATGTAACAGCCTCTTTTAATGAGGCCTCACTCACCGCATTGCTGATGAGCGGGGCCTAGTTGTAGCCAGAGGTGAAGCTGCTGCCTCCATCTTCCGATGAGGCAGAGTCGCGCGTCGCGTCTATTATGCACACGCGACATGCAGCGTGAAGGGGTGGGGTTTAAGGGGCTATTTAAGCCCAGCCGCCCCTTCCTACCTCCTCTTTGCTAGAGCGATGGCGAGGGACAGGACGGAGAGGCATCGTTCTGGCAGAGCGGCGAGGAGTGCGGCGGCGGCCATTTTGTTGATGAATCGTGGGACAGCTAAGAGCACGTTAAGCTGCTGCATAGTTCCGGCGGCCATTTTGGCCTGGCCGCGTGATCGGCACCATTTTAGGTGCTTGTATTGCAGCACGCAGATTTTATTTCTGGCCGATTTAGGCCTTCTTCATTCCCTCTTTGAGGGTGGGGGGTAGACAAGGGGTGCCTGGAGGAACGACTGAGGTTGACAGAGGCCTCATAAAAGGGCCTACCCAGCCAAGCACAGCAAGCCCCTCCCCACCTCAGCCAGTAAGAGAGGGAGATACAAGGTGCACTCCACCAGTGACACCTCAAGGCTGCCTGCCAGCCAGTTAACAAGAACACAACACAATTATATTTGAATTATACAATAATACAGCACTGTTTGATTCCACCAGACAGTCAGTGGCTTGTGATACTAAGCCTACTTTGGCTGGTGATTATTGATAAGTTAAGACCTTCACGCAGCGTTTTGCATATGGTCAGCGGCCTTTAACAACTAACAATGAATTGTCTATAAATTCCTGTTCTTGGGAAAGGAGTGGTACTAAGTAATCATGCCATCCAAAAAAGGAAGAGGGGGGATAAAAGGTAAGGGCAAGGCTGTTAGGCAGCCAAAAAAACACACACACCCGGTGCCTGGCTCTTCGGATGAGGCACCGCCATGGGCCGCCATCCTGGAGTGCATCGAGGCTTTAGAACAGCAGGGGAGGGCAACACCAACCCTGGCTCCTGGGTTACAGCCTGTTGCGGAGCAAACGGCCACTCCAGGGACTTCCACTGGGGGGGTTACCAGGCCAAAGCACACGAAGGCAAAGGCTCCAGGTGGCTCAAATATGGGGCAGTACCTAGAAGTACCTAGAAGCAGATCCATCCTTAAACAAACACTCAGCCTCCATAACACCTATCACACAGATGTGTATTTGTGGGAGCAGCCCTACTCCCACCTAGGCTGCTGTCACTCAGACTCAACAAAGAGACTGGGATAAACTCCACACCTCTGGCTCTTGGGACTCCTCCCTCTCACTGAGGATTACCACCATTTAGCCCACACAAAACAGTAGCAATCAGAACGAACAGAAGGGGACAATATCCTTTCATAGATCTATGGCTAGATGTCCAATGATTGACAGCCAAGCTGGCAAATCTCATCATTCTTCCCCAACAGTTCTGCTACGGTTCAACAATGCTTAAAAGTCACATGGCTTTTCTTTTGTACAACCAGACTTTTTTTTCCATTGGAAAGGTCAGACAACAGCGGGAAATCAAAGCCTGCAGAGATAGATTAAATGCACACTGCAGGGCATATGTTTCCAACCCTTCGCTTTTCAGTGGCAAAGAAATGAGTTAACAACAACATTCAGACAATGATGAAACTATTTCATCAAACCACTGATGAAATGATATTGCCAGAGAGTGGAAACAAGGTAAAGGATTTACTTCCCAAATGATAGGTGGTGTAGTCAGCAATAAAGTGCAGGACTTTTGACTTCCAGCTCTCATTGGGTCTATCACACATCCTCAGCCTAAACTAACTTGAGAAGACAGAATTGGGATATGTAAATCAAGACTTAAAACAGTGGTACAGAACTGGGCAGAATCCAAAATATTGAAAAAAGCGGAAATAATTAAGTCCTAAATTTCAAGACTGTTTAGTTAAAACATTTCCACCCTGTCATTATGAGGCGTATGCCTCATGCAAAGCAGCTTCAAAATTAAAATCACCACCACAATAAAACATATCAATGCAATACAATAGGCATGACAGATAAAAACAATCCTCAGCACAGACCCCTTATTTAAGGCAGTCCCTGCCAGTATAAAAAGATAACTTACTGACAAAAAGTGGCAAAACATCAGCCATTCAAACCCAAAGTCTTAACAAATACAAACTCTGTTTATGGGGCAATTTCTCTTTGAAACAATCCAAATAAACTGGTTCCATTATTATTATTCTGGGTTTGTTTGCGGTTTTTTGGGAAGGGCATAGGATGAACTTCTCTAGCGCTCATCTCAGTTTATCCAACAAAACAGTGGTGGTAACAAATTTGTTTGTGGTGATCTGCATTCACCCTGGTAAGCTGTACCATCAATGGGGTATGTAATTGCTTCATAAAGATAACATCCTATCCAGTTATCTTCACCACATCCTTTTCATACTGTGACTTCTGGTTTGAGACTAATTTTTCACTGGGTCTCCCTCCTTATTCCACTGGAGACTGTTACCAAATTCACTTCCTTCAAATAGGCTCGGTAACAGTATAGTCAGGAGCAACTCACCCAGCGCAGCCACAGTGCTAGCTTCCTGGCAGGTGTGTGACTGTCACTTCTGGGAGGGAGACAAGGAGGTTGGTATGGTGCCGGAGCAACAGTAGAGCCAATCCTGTGCTCCCACTGGTGCATCCACACCATGTTGACCTGCATGCCACCTCATCCCTCATGGTGTGGCAGCCATACTCCTGCCAGGAAGCTAGTGCTGATGCTCTGTGTCCCCCCCCCCCCGGCAAGCCATTTTTGGCTATAGTCTGCCCAAGCAAATATGCCATTGCTACTAGTTGAAGCAGTAACACAGTTCCTTAGGTAATTTTTTGTCAGTATGATTGATTTTTAGGGTAAAGACACACTTACTGTTCTGCTGGTTCCTGTGCGTCCCCACCTCTATTTTCTGAAAACAGGCGCACACAACACTAGCCAAACCCTTCCCCTTTTTATTGTAAAACCTGGTGGGATCAGCTTAAGTGCATTTTTTTTAATTCATATCAGCAGATCAACCCATTCCCCCTCCAGGTGTGGCCAATGGAAATGCTTTGCTGTAGGTGACTAGTGCGCTCACAGCCTTATTAACAGATAGAAAGATCCAATACTTAGGCTTCTTTTGATATTTTTTCTTATTTTGTTTGCACAGTTCAAGTCATTGTACTGCCTGCAGCTCAACCATTACCTTCAGCTCTCAGTTATAAATGGACACACATGTACTTCTTGGACTAGGAGTGCTGGTTCTAAGTATGCAATAGATGGAGGCCCAATTCAACGTGTTACTGTATAAAGCCCTGCACAAGTCAGGACCCAAGTTCCCAAAATAGCATATTTCCTAGCATAATCCTGCCAGGTGTTAAGATATAAATGAGATGCCCTTCTTGATGTCCTGCATCTAAGGCTGCTGCATTATGTGGTAAAATGAGAACAGGCTCTCTCAGTGGTGGCACCTTGAGTGTGGAAAACCTTCTCTCTGGAGTTTGCGCTAGCTCCTCCAGTGTTATCCTTTCAGCATCAGCACAGAATTTATTTGTTTTCCCAAACTTTTAAGTGATGAGATTTTACAGAACCATCCATAGCACTTGTGGGTTTCATGAATTTTAACTGGTCCTATCTGCTCTTATGTGTATTACTTTTATATGTATTATATTTATTATTTTTATATGTTTGTAACCTGCCCTGGGGTCAAAAATGATGAATGGCAGGATAAAAATCTCCTAAACAAAGTGCCTTGTAAACATAACCAGAGTATGAAATTATAGCTAATTTGTGTTCTAACTTCAGCGATGCCTGCTTCAAGCAACAGCCTGATGTAAGAGTGCATTTTTCTGTTCAGAGTTAAATCAGAAGAATATGACTCACATTTTTACAGCATGGTAAATGAGGCCTGTGCAGCCAAGACAATTTAAAATATTTTAATCCAATGAACTTTGCTGAGAAAGAACAATTTAAATTCAAGGATTCTGCCGGATTTAACTTGCAGACCAAAATGGTATAGTAACATTAAGTTTAATGACAGGCAGAAAGTGATTAACAGCAGAATACCTGTGCTCATTAACAGTGTTTAAGCCTTAATTTGTTGCATCAGAAACTACAGAAAATAAAAGATGACCAAGAACATGGAACACAGAATGAAGAACTGGCGTGAGATCTAATTAGATACTTTTAGAGATGTAGCCAAGGCACAAAAGTTACACAACACTATCTTAATATATTTTTGGTATGCATGAACATATCATTTCCATAGATAGATGTCCATGAGTACTGTCTACAAAAACTGAATAACATTTGCTGCAGTTAAATTATCCTTTTTAAATGAGCAAGCAAAACAAAAAAGAGAGGCAGAATCTGGAGTAATTCAGAACAGAAATGTCCCTCTGAATAAAGAATAAGGTTGCTGGTACTCACAGTTGTCGTGGTAATAACTTCCTCAGTTACAACCTTTAATGTATCGACTACTGAGATGTATCCGAGACGTTTAGCAATTGCTAAGGCAGTGTTACCATTCTGAAAGAAGAAAGAGGGAGAGAAAGAAGGAGAAGGAGAGGGAGGATTATGATATGAACCAATGAGATCACACCCTGCACTGAATGAGCCAGCATTTCCATCCAAAACAAGGCAGTAGCTTAGGAAAATCAGTGTGTTTTACTGTTAAATCTGAATCTCTCTTTACAACTTTGTGCAGACTACAGTCCCAATTGCCATGGTAACAAAACACAAAGAACATCTGCTTGTTACATTTAATAAAAAGCCACTGCTTTTAATGGTTTAACCCACAACTTTCTATATCACAACTACAACTCCTGCCCAATTATATAAATAAGGTTTTAATTGAGGGTAACTTCATTAATTAATAGTTTAAGAGATTCCATTTACATGAGAAGTGCACCACTTGAAATATAGAAAGATGAGATCATTTGCACACATGGTACAACAGGCACAAAATCTAGGCAAAATAAGACACATAGAGATAACATTTAAAATTAAATATTCAGAAGCCACCATCCAACTAGTATGAGTAACCAATGTGATGACCTCCAGAAGCTGTTTGACTTTAGCTCCCATAGTCCCTGTAGTCCATCTGCGGGATACCATATTGGCTATCCCTGGACTAAGGTATGAACAGAATATTCAGCAGTTAAAATGCCTCATTTTATGTTTGGGTGAAAAAAATAACAGAACTAACTTTGCTTCTCTTCTCTAAATGTAATATAGTAAATCCAGAACGAGCATCACTAATTTGTTTCTCACCCCTAATGCTGTTTCAGCAACATATTTTGTCCTCTCATTCCTTGGTTAGTAACTTTGGCTGAAGGCACATCCAGACTGTCATTATTTCCAGGTAACATTTAATCACATACCAATTAATTCAGGTTGCGCCATTATAGTTGACTGGGAAGTCTTGTGCAACAAACCCACTTCCCCTAAAGATCAGACTTTTTGTGATAAAGAAAGTGATGGGAAGGTACAGTGGAAAGTGTGGGACAACACTTGTGCTGAAGCAATGTCATCTAGCCTCCCAGCAAACAAATAAAAATGAATGCTCATTAAATAGCCAACATCATCCAACCTCCTTGCAAACATATCAAGTAGAATGTTCAATAAGCAGGTCATCTAGAGGCACCCTGAGATTGCCTTTTGGGGATGATGGGATGATGTCATTATGCTATTGAGCCAGATTTACATCTGTCAGTGAAATTAATGTTTCTTGGACCAGTCACATGGTCAATCCTAGTCAATCAATTTTCATACAGTAAATAATGCTGTACTCATATTTGGCCCCATGCGAATGACCCTGAGGGCAAATGAAGACAAATGTTATTCTTACTCTGAATACGCAAAATACTCTCTTTCAGTAAAATAACCTAAAATAAATAACTGAAAATAGGGAGCTTTCTGATTCTTTTAAAAATGCATGTGAAAACAGGGCTCTATTTCAGCCAGTTCTATTTCATACAGAACTGAAATCCATTCAAGAAAAATAGGATGACTTATAAAGTGAATGATTTTATTTGCTTTCTTCTGAGATTATGTAAACAGTGTTTACATGAGTCAGCTAGACAGCCGAGAAGGATTTTACAATAGAAGGTTTAATGACTGGCAGTGCAGTAAGACAAACAGTTGTTTCATTAAGTGAAGTTTGATCAGAACCTGTTAATATATCCTATTTGTAAGCAGCACTTAAAACTACAGTTTCCTGGTTCAAATGTAAGAGGAAGCTGCTGTTTTACAAGCTGGGAAATCAGTGCTGAAACTTGGCAAGAGATGGGAAAAAACTAACAAGCCATGGTATCTAGTGTCAGGCACCTTCTTGAATTGCACACCTCCCTACATTTTCCTTTGAAGCTCTCCAAAGAGGATGGACTGTTTTTCAAAACTGATCCCAACAATGAGGTGTCACCCTCTTTTTAATGAGATGGGGCCCTGAGTTTGCTTCAGCCTAATTACAGAGGGTTGTAGTGACTGAAGTAGGGATATGACTGAGATATAATTCTCCTCTCATTAACCTCTACTTTGATCCCATATTTTGACATTATACTTTCACCAACTCTAAGTTTTAGTCAAGCAGTAGGAGGACATTGCTATTAGTGCAATTATATCATACCCTGTACTTTGAGAAACCGATATACAATAGACAATGACTATTGTGCTGCAACCAATTAGCAACCAAGCTAAAGTAATAAATTAGGTGCTACTCTTTCCCTATGCTGGATGGTTAGGTGACATAGATGCTTCATTGTCGTTAGCATAAAACACAAACCTGGGAAGAGAAAACTACCCCATCAAAAGAAAACATCATACATTATAATACTGGTGCTCCCTCATCAGTTGCATCCATGTATTTGGTATCAGCTGCCAGTAAGACATCTTCTAAGTATGGGAGCTAAATGGAAATTAGATGCTAGAAGTGTGGTAGTACCATAAGTATTTCCAGGCTTACCGCAGTGATTGCATTTGGTTTGGCCCCATGTTGGAGAAGAACATTGATGATATGTGTGTGACCCTGCTGAGCTGCTTGATGCAGAGGAGTGTACCCATTCTGTAGTTAGTGGTAGTTAGGAAAGAAAAAAATGACATCAGTATATATAAATTTACATAGTCTGTATTTCCTAGGTAATTTTAATGAACGTATAAATCATAATGATGGCAGCCTTCCAATCTGCCCATTGTAATTTTCATTACTGATACATTTTATAGAACATTATTCTTACATCATTAATTCTAGAAGGCAGGTCAAGGTTTAGAAAAAATGAGGTGAGGAGAAATTAATCAGTAGGCCAATTTGATATGATGAAGTTATTAAGAAAAGAGAAGATATGCCATTGGAGTTTTTATATTCTTTAAAACTGCCCACATCTTTCTCTCCATTCTTTTCTATGGGTTATTTATTGGAAGAGAGTTATGGCAATCCATCACTCCCAGTTTCTGATTATCCAATAGATTACTTTTTTTTTTGGAGATGGGAAAGAACATAGCATATATATACAGTGTAATGTAGCAGATTGATTAAGAAAAAGCTAACACACAGAGGCTTCACAGTAAACTAAAGTTTGACTGGAAATTCTTTTTTCCTAACTGTTTTCTTATAAGCTGGCTATATTTCTTAAAGCATGCTTTTGTTCTTAAATCAACTTCAGTTAAATGTGACACTGAGTGAAACAGAACATTTAGAGGCAGAGGTAATTCCATAACATTTCCAACCCAACCATTCTTAAGACCAAATAGTAAACTACTGAGTTTGGATTTTTCAGAAGAGATGCCCAGGGTGGGGGTGGCGAATACCAGTAAAACTAAGAACTCACAAACAGCAAATTATAGCACTCTTCTTACTAATAACTCATCATGTGCCAAACTTAACTAAACTGTCTTGGATGCAATTTAAAGGGAAATGTATTACAAATTGGTCCATTTTCTCTTTCAGGTTTCCATATTGTGGAAGATTTTTTTTTTTTAAGCAACTCCTTTCCAGACTAATTGGTGGCCAGACGTATAGACTCACTCAGTTTAAAGAGCAGTTCCCTTTTGTCTAGATTTTCAAACTACATAACAGCCTCATATAAATATGGGGCTAAGGTACTCTTCTCCCTATAAAGAGATTTCAAATCTTCTTTCAGCTGCAGAACGCAACTTTAAAGAAATTGCACTTATGTTGAAAGCTAGTTGGGATGTAAAGAAAAGTATTGGTAAGGAGCTAAAAATTGCAGTTAAGGTTCACTTCTTGTCCCCCACACTGTTCCACATCAGGAAGCAGGTGATACAAGTCAATTAGACTTCCAATCTCAAGTCCAGGATGTTGTTAATATCTCATTTTATTTATTTATTTGACAAGTTTTGCATATAGCTGAATCAACAAAAACCTCTATGCAGTTTACATTAAACAATATAAAAATATTAATTAAAGCTTATAAAATCACATCTTAAAGACAGATTGACACAAAAAATTATCAGTGGCGGGAAGAGGTGCCACTGCCTTATTGGAGGTCATGGTTTACCCCTTCCTCATGGGGTTCTCCCTGGATGCAGAAGTGCTAACCAACTACTACTCAGTCACAAATATCCAGACTTGTGCTCCTAACTCCACTCAACTGAACATAAGCCTCATTGAATTCAATTTGACTGAGTAGATATAGTTAGGATTGCACTTTTAAAAAATGTATAGCACAATCCTATGCATGTCTACGCAGAAGTAACCCCAGTAAACTGACTGGAGCTTACTCCTAGATCACTGTGTATAGAATTGCAACCATAATCTATTAAATGTTGTACTCCTAATTTATTATGACAACTAGTCCAACTCTAGTCAACTCTATGGGTAACTCATGTCATCCTTTAAGGGAATAAAGACTCAGGCAGATACTACATTTGGGCTGAGCTAGTATTCACTGTTTTGCTTTGTTTTGTTTTTGCTAAGCATTTTCAGGTTCTTTTGTAAATGAAAGTTCCCAGCTACATTCATACAATGCCAGCTTTGATCAGCTGAATAAATGGGACATTGGCTATTACACTGTGTAACATCATAGCTGAAGTGCTGTATACAAGCCTAAAATATATGGATATGTAAACAGGAATATCTAAACTAAAACATCTTCCATAATATCTACACCACAACTCAATATCTCTGCAAGTTGAACTGTACCATTTTAAGTCACAACTGAATATTCTTTAGATGCTTAAATTGGGGTGGGCAGACTTCAGGTTTGTGGGATACACATTGTTTTTTAACAGAACTCCAAGATTTACCAACGAGAACCAGGTACATGTTAGGTACATACAGTTAGGATTAAAAGGGCAGAGTACCTCTGAGTATACTCTCAACCTTTGAATTTTTGGTATCCAAATGGAAATGAGCTCAGTATCCTTTCATTCAAAAATCCACTTCTGCTTAGCATTCTTCTTTTCAGATGCCATATTTAGATGGAATAGTTTTGTTGTTGCTATTGTCAAACAATTAGAAGACAGAAACACTGCCAATCTACTGCAGATCATCCAGATCAGGGCCTGTTCTAAAGGGCGGCCAGGTTGGGCACTGGCCCGAGGGCCCTAAAGTTACAGGAGCCCCTAAGGGGCCCTCCGCTCCCCTTCTGCGATCCGTACCCCCCCCCACGCCCCCCACTTACCTGTCAGCTGGCTTTTTAGAATTGCCCTTAATGAAGATGGAGGCCGCAGCTTCCCTAAGGTACTGAAGCCACTGCTGCCATCTTAGTTGATGGCAGAGATGTGCGCGCGTAGCACGCACGTGTGCCATCAACAAAGATGGCGGCGGAGGCTTCATTCCCCTTAGGGAAACTGCGGCCGCCATCTTCATTAAGGGCAATGGTAAAGACTAGACAGGTGGGGGGTGGCGTACGTGCACGCGCGCACACCCACCTACCAGGGGACCAAGGCAAGCTGATGCCCAAGGGCCCCTGCATGCCTGGAGCTGGCCCTGATCCAGATATCTACCAGTCGATCCTGATCTACCTTCTGCACACCTTTGCTCTACAACACCCTTGTAAATAAGCCCACAAAAGTTACTAGACTGCAAAAATGTTTACTAGCCTTCTGTGAGTTGGCAGAGGAGGGATAGGCAGCTCTGTCCCTCTTGCAGCAGCCCACTACTTTTCCATACTGGGCCCAGAGGAGGGAGCTTCTTAGTTTCTATGCTGGGAATAGAGGAGAGAAAGAGCATTCCATCCCTCCTCTGTCAGCCTGTTCAGTCAACTGCATGCAATTCCTTATCATCAGGGATGGGGAAGAAATCTGATTCCATTCACATTTAAAGGAAAACTTACCAAATTCACTTTTTCCAAAATATGTGATCTAAAAAACAGCTTCAGAATTCACACTTATCTAAATTCTGCAAGGCGGTTCTATAGTCAAGTAATGTGTACAAAAATGCATAAAGAATGCATATAAATGCATATATTAGTGAATACTGACATCAGGCATGTGCCTATGGACATCAGGCAAGCACTTTCACTGTATTCTTTTAAGTCCCTGCTTAAAATGTTTTTGTTTAGGCAAGCCTGTCCAGACACATGACCATAGTAATCCTGATCTCTATGTATGGATGTGAAAGTTGGACAGTGAAAAAAAGCGGATGAGAGAAAAATCAACTCATTTGAAATGTGGTTTGGAGAGCTTTGCGCATACCATGGACTGCAAAAAAGACCAATAATTGGGTGTGTCCTCCCCACACCCGCAGGTTTGTTGGTTGCCATATCAGCCAGCTCTCAGGCCTCCAGATGCTGCTGCTAAATGCCAGATCGGTGCATAATAAGATCTCTCTCTTTCACAATTAAATTGTGGATGGGGCAGCCGATCTGGCATGTATAACCGAGAACTGGGTGGGTGAGCAGGGGGGAGTCAGTCTCTCACAGCTATGTCCACCAGAGTACCTGGTCCAGCATCAGGGTAGACCTGAGGGTCGGGGAGGGGGGGTTGCTGTGGTCTATAGGAGCTCCATCTTCCTCTGCAAGCACCCTGTCCATGTGACTACTGGTCTGGAGTGTTTGCACCTTATGTTGGGTCAGCGGGACAGACTGGGGATTCTGTTGGTGTACTGCCCACCCCGCTGCCCAACAGACTCCCTAGCTGAGCTGATGGAGGTAGTCTTGGGTGTACTGTTGAGATCCCCCAGACTGTTGGTTCTGAAGGAGCAGGTTCGTAGCTTGGGGGTTCTCCTAGAACCATCTCTGTCACTTGAGGCTCAGGTAGCCTGGGTGGCACAGAGTGCCTTCTACCAACTTCGGCTGGTGGCCCAACTACGTCCCTATCTGGACAGGGATAACCTGGCTTCAGTTGTCCATGCTCTGGTAACCTCCAAATTAGATTACTGCAATGCACTCTACGTGGGGCTGCCTTTGAAGACGGTTCAGAAACTGCAGGTTGTGCAAAATGCAGCGGCCAGATTGGTAACAGGGACCAGACGGTCCGAACATATAAAACCGATTCTGGCCCACTTGCATTGGCTGCCTGTATGTTTCTGAGCCCGATTCAAGGTGCTGGTTTTGACCTATAAAGCCTTACACGGCTTGGGACCACAATACCTGATGGAACGCCTCTCCCGATACGAACCCACCTGTACACTACGGTCAAGATCAAAGGCCCTCCTTCAGGTGCCTACTCCAAGGGAAGCTCGGAGGGTGGCAACAAGGGAGAGGGCCTTCTCAGTGGTGGCCCCAAATTATGGAATGATCTCAGTGACGAGGTGCGCCTGGCGCCAACACTGTTATCTTTTCGGCGCCAGGTCAAGACTTTCCTCTTCTCCCAGGCATTTTAGCATGTGTTTTAAATTGTTTTTATATTGTTTAAAATTTTTAAATTGTGTTTTAAATTGTTTTTAAAATATGTGTTTTAAATTGTATATTTGTTTTAATGTTTTTGATTGCTGTAAACCGCCCAGAGAGCTTCGGCTATGGGGCGGTATACAAGTGAAATAAATAAATAAATAAATAAATAAATAAATAAATCCAGAACTGTCACTAGAAGCTAAAATGATGAAACTGAGGTTATCATACTTTGGACACATAATGAGAAGACATGATTCCCTAGAAAAGACAATAATGCTGGGAAAAACAGAAGGGAATAGAAAAAGAGGAAGGCTAAACAGGAGATGGATTGATTCCATAAATGAAGCCACAGACCTGAACTTACAAGATCTGAACAGGGTGGTTCATGACAGATGCTATTGGAGGTCACTGATCCATGGGGTCGCGGTAAGTCGTAATTGACTTGATGGCACATAACAACAACAAATCAGACATACACATGTTGATGTGTTTTAATCTTTTTAGGGTGCAATCAAACTTATTACAGGCTGACAGAAATGGAGCCAGCGGAGGGGTCCACCAAATCCAACCTTTGTTCAGGAGCTGCTGGGAGGGGAAGACGTTGGCTGTGCCAGCAACGCTCAGCAGAAGAAAACAAAATACATGTTTCCTTCCACCACCCCTTTTCCCAGCATATTGGCTGCCGGGACAGAGGGCAACAGGAGCGAGCTGAATAGGCTCTCTCCTCAGTTCCACACCTGATACCCCCACTCCCAGAATGTCCTCTTTTGGGGCCTTCCGCCGGATCCACTTGTGCCAGTCTCAGCTTAGCTGGCTGGGGCCCAGCTGCACCTGGGTGGCAGCAGAGAGAACTGGCTGCATCGTGGCTGCACCTGGGGTGGATCTTCTGCTGGGGGAGCTTGGCAGCGCCAACATTCTTCCTCCTCCTCCACAGCTATGACACATGCTGAAGCCCCTCAGCCCAGTGTAACTACCAGGAAGATTACAACCTTAGTCTATTGTTTTAAAATGTTTTTTTTTTTTTTTTTCAATAATTTTTATTCAGATTTTCATAAAACATACAAGACAAAATCATAAAACATTCAAAGACAAAAAACAAAATCAAAAATAATTAAACAAAAAGAAAAAAAGAAAAAAAAAACAAAAATAAAAAATAAAGAGTAAAATATTGACTTCCCATTTGTCAAAGATCAAATCAGTTATAAGTCTATAATATATAACAATCCTGTCTCTTAAGTCATATTATAAAATCACTTTCCTCCAGTAGTTATCTTACTTAATCATCAAATCTCATAAACATTACTTTATTCTTTCCACAAAAAGTCAAAGAGAGGTTTCAATTCTTTAAGAAATATATCTATCAATTTTTTTTTCCAGATAGGCATATCGATTAATCCATCTCATTACTAATTATGATAATCTTATTGTCATAACCATAGTCAAAATAAACATTTCACTTAATCCATCACATCAGAATCTGTTAGGTTCAGTAATTTCAGTAGCCATTGTTCTATTATCTCTATTAGTTCCATTTTCCATCTTCCGTCTTCAGTAGTCTTGTTAAGTCCAGTAATTTCAATATCCAATCTTCAATTATCAGTATTCCATAATAATCTTGCTGTCAAAGCCATAGTCATATAGCAAGAGTCTGATGGGAATTACCTCTATCCCAAATATTTTCTTGCCATCCATTCTGAATAAGTTGCTGAAATACTGCTGTAAAATCATATCTCTGTTCTTTTTTTCAAAATACACTGGGTCATCTCTTAAAAGTTTTTCCATTGTCACATGGCTGCAGTTAATTCCATAGATTTTCTCTATATTGGGCTCCATCACATCATTCCAGTCCAGAAGATTATCCATGCCATTGATAACTTTATCTCTAGAATCTTCACCAATCTCCTCAGAAATAACATCGAGTTCCAAACAATAGATTTCATTTCCAAAGTCCACAGACTCCAAATCTTGTTCCTGTTCCACGTTTGTTCCAATCTCCGGGATCTCCTCTCTCACAGGGACCCCTGTTCCAGTCTTCAGGGTCTCCTCTCTCACAGGGACCCCTGTTCCAATCTCCGGGGTCTCCTCTCTCACAGGGACCCCTTCCAGGGTCACCTCTCTCACAGGGACCCTTATATCTTTAATCTCCTGCTTCATTTTACTCAATTCGATTTTCATTATCTCAATCTCATCCATTATTTTCTGAAACATAGTTATTTCCAGATTCTCAGCCTCTTTCTTAATTGCCATTTTAAAAGAAAAATATAGGAAAACCACTTCTTATTTCAGCAACAATTGGGTTAATACTCCAAACTTGGTGACATCACAGTATAGACAGAGCAGACAGCCTTATCTCTCCATAGTTAAGTAAACAAAATGCAGTTCCCAGAATCGAAACAATTAATGGCAATCGTCAAAAAACAGATTCGTCAAAATAAAATAGACCAAAAAGAGAGTAGTCTCAGACAGTATAATATTTTTCAAAGTAAAAATCTGGAATAGAAATCCCTCTTCTGTGTATATCTTTAGAGTGCAAATCCAGGACAGCTTTTTGCAACAAAAACAGAGATAAGCTATTAATTAGTGCGTAGCAGAGAGAAGTTATGGCTCCCCAGTGAGATGTCAAAAACCGATCAATCTGGCAAATCTCTTTTAAGCAGCAACAATTTAAGTCAAGTAAAAGAAAAATATAGAAAGAAGGGTGCTTGCCTGTTAGTGCGTTCTCTCTTAGAAGATAAGATGAACGTTCGCTTTAACAGATAGAGCTTGCTGTTGAAAATCCGTCCCACCTTCGTCGGCTGGACCTCGTCCCATAAATTAATGAGATCTGGTCGTCCCAACAAAAATAGGCTTTGAGGTTAATCTCTTCGTTTCTCCCTACCCGGGAGAGGTTTAATCAGTCAAAAAAAAAGAAAAAACTGACTGATATATCTGAATAAGCTTCTTTTGAGGCAGGAGCCCGTCTCAAAAGCAGGCACAGGCTAAGTCACCCTTCCCGGAAGTCCAATGTTTTAAAATGTTTTTAACTGCTTGTTTTTAACTGTTTTTACTGATATTTTTTTTTTTTTGTAAACCGCTTAGAGGTTTTCTACAATCAAGGGGTATATAAATTTTGTTAAATAAATAAAATAACATACAAAAATGCATTATATTAGGGGCAACTGCCTTGCAAAAATGTATATATTAAGCAAAACTGTATATATAAGTGTATAATAGGAGAGATTTGCAAAAATATAGACAAATTTTCATGAGGACTTTTTTAAAAATAAGAAAAATAAAATGAATGCAAACTGATGTAGAAATGTGGAGAACTGAATTTCAGATTAGAAAAATGAGAAAGAGAGAGAAACCAAAATTGATATATTTGCCCATCCCTACTTATCCCTATGGCTACCAGGCTAGTACTTAAATACAAGACTGTTCTAAAACTCGGGTTCAACATTGGTGGAGTGCCTAATGTAAGGCTTGTATGCCATTTGAGACAAATCATACAGCATCGCAGAATTGTAGAGCTGGAAGGGGCTACAAGGCCATTAAGCTCAACCTCTTTCTTAATGCAGGAATCCAAGTTAAAATATACCCAACAGATGGCTGTCCAGCTGCCTCTTGAATGACTCCAGTGTTAGACAGTCCACCACCTCCCTAGGTAATTGGTTCCATTGTCATAGTGCTCTAACAGTTAGGAAGTTTTTCCTGATGTTCAGCCAAAAACTAGCTTCCTGTAAATTGAGCTCATTATTCCGTGTCCTGCACTCTGGGATAACTGAGAAGAGATCCTGGCCCTCTTTTGTATGATACCCTTTCAAGTACTTGAAGAGTGCTGTCATATCTCCCCACAGTCTTCTCTTCTCAGGGCTAAACATGCCCAATTCTTTCAGTCTCTCCTTATAGAGCTTTGTTTCCAGTCCCCTGATCATCCTTGTTGCCCTCCTCTGAACCTGTACCAGTTTGTCTGCAGCCTTCTTAAAGTGTGGTGCCCAGAACAGCAAAGCACAAGTCTCTGGAGCATCATTCTGCTTTCATTTTACAACAAAACTATCTTTGAAGTTTGAAATCCACAAGAGTTACTATCTGTGTCTGGTTCTCATACACACACTTGTGCCCCCACCCCAAATACACTGTTAATGTTTCTGAGCTTGGCTTATTTAGAACTGCATTGTAAATTTGACCAAATCAACTCTGGTCAATAAGAACCACATTCTGCTTCCAGCACACCTCCTTGGAAAATGGTCAAATACAACGTGCAAATTAACATCATATGTTTGCTAAGTAGCAAAGGGAAGAGAACATGATTGAACAAATATTTACCTTTGTCTTAGCATTGACATTAGCTCCCTGCTTCAGGAGAAAGTTGACCATCTTGATGTTCCCATAGTGACAAGCCACAATTAATGGAGTGTAACCAAGCTACAAATAAAGAAGCCCCAAAAGAAACATGAGTACTGAATATGGTATCACACTGGAAATTTATTTTATCAGGTGGGAAGTTATTGATATACCTTAGTCTGTGCATCTTTGTTTGCCCCATGCTTTATTAGCATATCTGCTACATTCACTTTATCTTCTTGAGCTGCTAAATGTAATGATGTCAGTCCACTCTGCAAATTAAATATAAAGAGTCCCTTATTTTATTATACATACAATAGCATTTGCAACAGCTGAACCTTCTGAACTATCATCAAGGGCAATCTAACATAAAGCTGATCACAACAGTCCAGCATCAAAGTTACAAAGACATCAGTTATGATTGCTAGGTCTGTATCTAAGAGAAAAGGTCTTCTAACTAAGTGCTGCTAGTTGAAATCACTCCACAAACATCCCCAAGGCTGTGAACCAGAGGAACTGAACCCCATTAATGACAACAATCAGACTTACAAGTCAGAAAGCCTGCCAATTATCATTACTTCTGCCTTGATTGAATTTAATTTTCATTAGTTCACTTGAAGCTAATTATGCCCCCAAATTAGAGAGCGCCAAAACTGTAGATCTGAAGAAGATGACAAGCAGAGCTAAAGCTGGGTATCATGACAGTATTGATAGCGTTGAAAGAATGGCATCCTGGAGAATATCCTGTGAGGACAATGAGCAAGTGCCCATCCTCACCCTGTAGGGATTCTTTGCCAGGAATGAACAAAACCTTTCAAAAGCAGATCCCACCCCCAAACTGATCAATTCCCAAGGTCACACCAATAACATCTGAGCATTAACAGTATCAATGCCTGAAAAATTCCTCTATTATTTTTAGGCAGATAGAATCATAGAGTTGGAAGGGGCCTTGTAGGCCATCGAGTCCAACCCCCTGCTCACAGCAGGAAATCCACAGCTAGAGCATCTCCCGCAGATAGCTGTCCAGCCTCTGCTTGAAGACATCCAGCGAAGGGGATCCCACCACCTCCCTAGGCAGTCGGTTCCATTGCCGAACTGCCCTTACTGTCAAGAAGTTCCTTCTAATGTCCAATCTGAATCTACGCTCCTGCAACTTAAAACCATTAGACCTAGTCCTACCCTCTGGGGCAGCAGAGAACAAATCTGTACCCTCCTCTATGTGACAGCCCTTCAGGTACTTAAAGAGTGCAATCATGTCACCCCTCAGCCTTCTCTTCACCAGACTGAACATGCCAAGTTCCTTCAACCTTTCCTCATAAGACTTGTTCAGGTCACCAACACTGCCTATACACTAGATCAAAAACTAGGCTAGCAGGTGTTTTAGAAAGCTGCTATTATCCAGATGTGCCTTTACATATCTGTCTAAAATTTTTGTGTTAATTGTTTCATGTCATTAGCCCATCTTTCATTTTCTAGATGGCATTAGGGGGATTTGTTTTCAGTAATAAGAAGGCATTACCTTTGTGGACACATGAATATTAGCTCCTTTCTCCAGAAGCAAGTTCACCATGTCAGCATGACCCTCCTGAGAGGCCAGGTGAAGTGGAGTCACTCCTTGTTTGGTCAAAATATTGGTCTCTGCTCCATAATTCAGTAGGGTTGTGGCTATTTGCATCTGATTCTTCTTAGCAGCAATGTGTAGAGGAGTATATCCATTCTAAAAACCAGTTACCTTGGATTAATATCTATTTGTAATGTCTACTTTTTTTCACAATAAATATAAATACATTCCTCCACAAAATGGCCATTATTTCCTTATTCCTATTGAGTCTAAAGGTTCCTCCTGAAGGTTCCTCCTGAATATTATTCAGCACACAAGAAATTGGCCAAGCATTCTTGTGTCAGATCACAGCAGTGTTCCATTTATGGCAAATTTTTGTGACACCAGTTGGTATTGATATCTTCAAAGTCTTGCACAGCTTAAAAGATCCATTCCTGTTAATTTTATGCAATTTTAATGTAGCTAATTATTCCTAAAAATAAATTGCTAAACATCACCTGTACTGTCAGAACTCCCAGGAGACAATCTTGAATGGAATGGGAAATCTCACCTTGGCAGTAGCATGGGGAGAAGAACCTTTCTCCAGCAACAGTAGTGCGACCTTCTGATTGTCGTAGTGAGCAGCAACATGGAGGGGGGTGAGGCCATTCTGGAAAGGGCGGGTTTATGTTATGTCATTAAGTGATGGTTAGCTCTGTTTTAAGCTACCGTTATATTACAAAACAAAACACATTAAATAAGAAGCGACTGACTAATAAAAGCAAAACATAAAATTTAATTCAAGGTGAATTATTTTCATATTAGAAAAGTTACTTAGAACAGAAATAGCATTATAGAAATCATGAGCTAAAAGGTCTTTGCTTTGAAAGGAGACAAGCTATGAAGAATAAGTTAAAATTGCCCTAATTTATATATTTTACCTCACTCATATATACTGTGCTGTCTAGACTAATGAGGCTCAAATATGAATTACATCTACAGGATAGAGGGGAAAAAAGAGTTCAATCTTACTGAAGGAATCATTTGAGAAGCCCAGAAAAATAGCAGCTTGATCAATATACACTGTACGTTTGTTCAGCCAGACACACTACTTGAAAACTCCGTGTGGAATTACATGCAAATGTAATCAGAGCAGAATGGTACATTACAGAGAATACAAACTCTGTGAAAATGGCAGCCCCATCAAGTTCTCTCCTACCCTCCTGGTACTTTCTAGTTCAATTTGCCCTGACATCATTCCCTGCCTCCATTGCACATAATAAACTGTAGTTAGCAGAGAAATGTGGGGAAAGTTCAACTCTAGCCATTATAGTGTGTGTGTAGAAAACATGACATGGGGCTACCAGTTTTGGTAGCAAACCAAAACGTCTATAATGTGCCGTTCCATTAATGTGGCAACTGTAAAATATCATGCATATCTACAAGGAATCAGCAGTTTAATTCTAATACTGCAGTGAGGTTACTTGATGGAGGGTCCTATCCTGCAATACAACAGCACTCCTAAAGAAGCTGCACAGGATGCCAATAAGCTACTGGGGCAGGTTCAAGGTTTTGGTTAAACCTTTAAAGCCCTGAACATCTTAGGGCAAGGATACCTGCAGAAGTACCTTTCTCCCATTTATTTATTTATTTATTTATTTATACTTGTATACCGCCCCATAGCCGAAGCTCTCTGGGCGGTTTACAATAACTAAAAACATTAAAACAAATACAATTTAAAACAGATCTTATAAAAACAATTCAAAACACAATTTAAAAATTAAACAGTATAAAACACATGTATAACATTGTCCGGAATGCATGTCCCTCCTCCAAAAACAAAAAATTAAATGTGGGCCTTGTAATGAAAGAACTTGGAAATGTGTTCCCGTTGGTTGAGGGAGGGGAGCCAATCAGTCACAGTCTTCATTCCTATTGGGCGGGGCAGCAAGACCCATAGGGGCCCCAAAATGACTCACCACATCGAGTCATTGTAAACACGAGCCTATAGGTCACGGGACCACGCCCAAAAGTGCCCTCAGAAGGACCAGGCACATGGTAAAGACTCACAACCTATTCCTTTGGATCTGCGGTGAAGTGATGGGCATGTAGTGGGTTAACACAAAGCCCCAAAACATTGTCAGGGCTCTGAGGGGGCACACAGAGACCTGAGTGGACTCAAAATCTTTCCCTTGGGATTGGGGCACTGGGTTGGAAGCACAGAAAGAAGGTTACACACCACCCCAATTCAATCATTCATCAGGCCCCTCACACAAAAATTGGAGGCCTTCTTGGTTGTGCTGCAATCTCAGTTAGTGGAAACCAGAGGTAGGACTTTTTCTGTTGTGGCCTCCTTCCTATGGAATCACCTCCTCTTGAAGCACTTATATATTTAGTGTTCCAGAACATATATATTCTTGGACAGCACTAGAAGTTATTCATGTAGTCTACTCAAAGGGTGTATTTGGATAGATTTGGCTTAGTTTATATGGAGTTATATACCACTGATACAAAGTTTTGTAAGAAATTCCTTTCAGGTTTATGGATATCAGTCTTGCTAAGGTTTTTACCCATATCCAGCCCCATTCTGCTGTATTTATTTCCTGTTCTACATCTCTTGTCCATTTCCCCATGTAAATTCCTGATTTGTTGTCAAATTCTAAAATTATGGAATAAAATTTGCCTGTCAACCCCTTGTTGTTCATGACTGTAAATAATGCTTCATATTTGTTTTCTGTAAAGCTGATGATATTCCGGTGCTTGTTAACAACTTACCTGTGCCCTCAAGCTTTTTCTGGTGTTTAATATCAAGAATTAATTTATGGTGCCCTTGGGGTTATCACTTGCATTTTATTTATATTACTGTATAAACAAACTCACACTACCTGTACTAACTGCAATGGAAAATTATTGCCAGTACTGACTGGAATAACTAATTGGCTATAAGAAAAGGAGACAGTGTAAGAGGAGTGTAAAGTGAGACTAACAATATTATTTCTGTCATTATACATATAAATATTTTCTGCTATAAAACAATCCTTACATTGCAACATATACTTGTGATGTAATCTTAACTTTACTTGTGATGTAATCTTAACTTTACTTGTGATGTAATCTTAACTTTAGCAATGAGCACAAGTGTTTGGTTACTGGTGACTTCAGGTTGAAACTTCAGCTAATTCCTACCTTTCCAGCTGAATCAGGAGATGCACGGCGCTGTAGCAGGAGCTTTGCCACATCAAGGCTTCCATATTTAGCTGCCACATGCAGTGGTGTGAATCCCTTCTATAAAATGTACAAGTGGAAAAACAGAGTACATTAATATAATCTTAATATGTGTTACTCAGTTTTTTAAAAAATTCCCCACAATTCTCAATGCAATTAATCCTCAGATTAAAAACATCTTATTAAGAAAGGAACTGAAATAATTAATCATGACTTCTCAAAGGTCCATAGCATATTTCCCAACTTGATAAGCATTTTCCCCCTGAAAGCTATTAGAAACCAGGCAAGCACCATCCTGCTATGTTTCAGATGTCAAGTTAAAACAGTTTTATTTCAGGAGGGCTTTGCACCATGAATGTTGTTTTAACATTCTACTCTGATGTTTTAATTTATGTTTTAAATTTTGTATATTGTATATTTTACTTTTTTGTAATTCACTTTGAAACATGGGATGAAAAACGGTGTAATTTTTAACAGCAAATAAATAAACACTAATAGGCAAAAAACCTTGCAGTTTAAGAATGTAGCTATAGCCCACAGACATTTCTATCAAACTTTAAAAAGTAGGGAAATTGGGCAGCTATAGTGAATGCACCAGGGGAGCAGGAGACCTGAACTCCTCTCTGAGATACTGGACTGCCCTACAAAGTTGTCAAAATGCAAACACAATTTGGGGTGGTCTTTCACATCCCAATCCACTTCTTGTGTGCCTTGGAATAATTTGGTAACATGTGCCTCTGAGCATATGGTGAGTGGTGGCAACACCTGCCATCTCCAAAGACACAGAATTATATTTTTGTATGTTTGTTGGTGTTCTTCTTACTTTGCTTCTTTCCTGTGTTACTAATATTTCTACAGAGAATCTAATCTAGAAAATTTTATTTCCCTCATTATTCATCCTAGAAATCTGTGTCAAATTTATTTATATTAATTTCAAAGCCTTTTTATTGGACAATGTCATATGATGGTGAAGACAGCCTTTTTTGTTTCAAATTGGAGGTTATGTACTATTTCGGGCACATTAACAGTTGAATCTGAAACTACAGTTTGATGTAAAATCAAACTGATTACAATATGTTGCTATGTCAGCAATATCTCTAGCTGTTGGAAAAAAGAAGATGCATGTTTTCAGCCTGCTATGTTTAAACCACTTCATTTAAGGCAAGGTGGGCATGGCCAAATAAAAACATAGAGCACACCTAGAATTTTGCTAGGATATATTTCACCTCCCACTGTTTATTTTGTGCAAATTGAGACACTCCTTTTTTTTTTTACAATAATTTTTATTCAAATTTTCATAAAACATAGAAAACAAAATCATAAAACATTCAAAGACAAAAAACAAAACAAAACAAAAATGATTAAACAAAAAAAAATAAAATGTTGACTTCCCATTTGTCACATATCAAATCAGTTATAGGTCTACAATATATAACAATCCTGTCTCTTAAATCATATTATAAAATCACTTTCCTCCAGTAGTTATCTTAATTAATCATCAAATCTCATAAACATTACTTTATTCTTTCCACAAAAAGTCAAAGAGAGGTTTCAATTCTTTAAGAAATATATCTATCAATTTTTCTCCAAATAAACATGTCAATTAATCCATCTCGTTAATAATTATAATAATCTTATTGTCATAATCATAGTCCAAATAAACATTTCGATTAATCCATCTCATCAGAATCTGTTAGGTCCAATAATTTCAATAGCCATTATTCCATTATCCCTATTAGTTCCATCTTCCATCTTCAATAGTCCTGTTAAGTCCAGTAATTTCAGTGTCCAATCTTCCATTATCAGTATTCCATAATAATCTTGCTGTTGTAGCCATAGTCATATAATAAGAGTCTGATGGGAATTTCCTCTATCCCAAATATTTTCTTGCCATCCATTCTGAATAAGTTGCTGAAACATTGTTGTAAAGTCATATCTGTGTTCTTCTTTTTTAGAAAATGCACTGGCTCATCTCTTAAGAGTTTTTCCATTGTCACATGACTGCAGTTAATTCCATAGATTTTCTCTATATCAAGCTCCATCACATCATTCCAGTCCAGAAGATTATCCAAGCCATTGATAACTTTATCTCTAATATCTTCATTAATTTCTTCAGAGATAACGTTAAATTCCAAACAGTAGATTTTATTTCTAAAATCCATAAACTCCAGATCTTTTTCCAATTCCACATTTGTTCCAATCTCCAGGGCTTGTATCTTCCCTTTATTTTTTCTTTTCTCATCTCTGATCTCATTCTCCTCTCTCACAGGGTCCCCTATTTCTTTAAACTCCTGCGTCATTTTGCTCAGTTCAATTTTCAGCTCCTTACTACCCTGTCGCAGGGTTTGTTTCGTTATCTCAATCTCATCCATTATTTTCTGAAACATAATTACTTCCAGATTCTCAGCCACTTTCTTGATTGCCATTTTTAAAACCACGAAAACAAAGCAAAACAAAAATAAAGAAGAACCACTTCTTATTTCAGCAACAATTGGGTTAATATTCCAGGCTTGATGACATCACAGTATAAACAGAGCAACCTGCCTTATCTCTCTATGTTCAAGAATGCAAAATAAATTTAGTTCCCAGCATCAAAACAGTTAGTGGCGTCGTGAAGAAGCAGATTCGTCAAAATAAAATAGACCAAAAAGAGAATAGTCCCAGACAATATAATATTCCTCGGAATAGAAATCAGGAATAGAAATCCCTCTTCTGTTTATTATCTTTAGAATGCACTTCCAGGACAGCTTTTTGCGACAGAAACAGAGATAAGCTGTTAATTTCGTGAATAACAGAGAAGAGCTATATCTCACCCAGAAGTTGTCCAAAGCCGATCAATCTGACAAATCTCCTTTTGCTGCAACAATTTAAACCAAGTAAAAAAAATAATAGAAAGAAGGGTGCTTGCCTGTTAGTCCGTTCTCTCTTTCAAGAAAAGATAAACGTATCGCTTAAGCAGATAGAGCTTGTTAGGAAGTCCGTCCGGCATTGTTGGCTGGACCTTATCTCATAAATTAATGAAATCCAGTCCTCCCAACAAAAACGGGCTTTGAGGTTGATCTCTACGTTTCTCCCTGCCCGGGAGAAATTTCCATCAGTCAAAAAAAAAAATGTTCTGACTGATTTATATCTGAATAAGCTTCTTTTGAGGCGGGAGCCCGTCCCAAAAGCAGGCACAAGCGAAGTCACCCTTCCCGGAAGTCCAAATTGAGACACTCCTGATGTCCACTGGAGACTATTCTTCAGAATAGTCACTGCCATTATTCCACAATTATGTTTGGAGTTTGTTTAGTGTAAATTTTTCAAAGTGTTGCTGTGCTTCACATATTCAAGAAACAGAAACAAAAGAAAATGATTTCCTATAGGAAACTTCAGTAAAATTGCAAAGTTAATCAGACATACTTAAAGTGGCCATCTGAACTACATCAACTGTCTTAATAATGTTGCTTCCTCCCTGCTAAAACAACATCAGCACAGCACATGTCTTCTTTCTATTATTTGGGCTGATTGCAAGTGTTGCCACCGCTCACCATATGCTCAGAGGCACATGTTCCCAAATTCTTCCAAGCTACACAGGAAGTGAATTGGACTGTGAAAGACCAACCCAAATTGTGTTTGCATTTTGACAAATTTGTAGGGCAGTACAATATATCTGAGAGGAGTTCAGGTCTCCTGCTCCCCTGGTGCATTCACTATAGCTGTCCAATTGCCCTGCTTTTTAAAGTTTGATAGAAATATATGTGGGCTATAGGTATGGTCTTAAACTGCAAGGTTTTTTGCCTATTTGTGAATTTCCCTGCTTTTTAATCCGGGAGGTAAGAAATGGGATCCTGTGCAAGTTTGCTGAGAATGGATTGATCATTTGCATGCTTATTGAGTTCAGTGGGATTTACTCCCCTGCAATCATGCTTAGGATAGGTGAAACTGACCACAGGGGATGGAGAGGGGAGGAGAGGAGGGGCAGGTTTGATTATTTGCATGTTTATTGAGTTCAGTGGGATTTACTCCTGTACAATCATGCTTAGGATAGGTAAAACTGACCAGGGGGGAGGGACAGAGGGCTGGAGTGGGCAGAGGAAGAGGGGAGGGGAGGAGGAAGGGAGAGGGGAGAGGAAGGAGGGGAAAGGCAGGTCTGATCATTTGCATGCTTACTCAGTTCAACAGGATTTACTCCTATGCAATCATGGTTAGAATAGGTAAAACTGACCATGGGGGAGGAGGAAGGGGAGGGGGAGGAGAGGAAAGGGGAAGGAGGGGATTGGAGGGGGGCAAAGGAAGGGGGAGGGAAGGGCAGGTTTGATCATTTGCATTTTTATAAAGTTCAATGGCATTTACTCCTGTGCAACCATGCTTAAGATAGGTAAAACTGACCATGAGGAGGAGGGGGGGAAGGAGGGGATTGGAGGGGATTGAGGGGGAGGGGATTGGAGGGGAAGGAAGGGGCAAGAGGGAAGAGATAGGAAGGAGGAGAAGAAAGGGTAGGTTTGATCAGTTGCATACTTTTTGAGTTTAATGGGATTTATTTCTGTGCAATCATGTTTGAAAATGGAAATGGACTGCCTTCAAGTCAGTCCTATGGTGTTCCTATGAATAGGGTTTTCATGGTAAACAATATTCAGAGGTGGTTTTACCATTGTCTTCCTCTGAGGCTGAGAGGAAGGGACTGGCCCAAGGCCACCCAGTGAGCTTCATGGCTGTGTGGGGATTCGAACCCTGGTCTCCCAGGTCGTAGTCCAACACTGACCTGGGGGAGGGGCAGGTAGGGGAGGAGGAGGGGGAGGAGAGGAGATTGAGTGGGTGGGCACTGGGCAGAGGGGAAGCCCATTTCCTTTTCAAAAGGAAAACAATACTCTGAACAGTATTATTGCTTTTCAGTGTTTTCCCCACCTTTTTATTCTACAGCAGGCACATGTAGCCTCCCACCCAAATTTAAACCAAAGCTGTCACTGGCCACATCCACACCAGGCCTTTATTTCACTTTGGAGAGTCATGGCTTCTCTCAAAGAATCCTGGGAAGTGTAGTTAGTGAAGGGTGCTGAGAGTTGCTAGGAGATGCCCTGTTCCCCTCACAGACCTTCAATCAGAGTGGCTGACTCTTAAACCAGTGACTGGCTGGCTGTTAAACCAGTCTGGCCACTGGAGCTCTGTCAGTGGAATAGGAGTCTCCTCTCAGCAACCTTCACAAACTACACTTCCCAGGATTCTTTGGGGGAAGCCATTACTGTCTCAAGTGAAATCAAAGTCTGGTGTGGGTGTGGACCCCTGATTAGTCAAGCCCAGCAGCTGTGAGTTTGGCTTTTAGAACACTGACAGTTGGTTCTTACTGAGCATGCTTGACACTATCATTCAGTTCAATGCAAACTTTCTTAAATTAATTAAAAATTAGCCAGGCAGTTTTTAAACTTTTAAACTGCAGAAGATGAAGGTTGGAGTATGGGTCAAGGTCAGTAATAGGATTACAGGTACTCTGTGACCATGGCTGAGTTTTAATGAATTTCAACAGATTATGAGAACTCTGACAGAAAAAAGTCCAAAAGGGTTCTAGGTTTTTTCTTTCTTTTTATATTTATTTATTTATTTATTAATTTTTTATACCGCCCCATAGCCGAAGCTCTCTGGGCGGTTCACAACATCAAAATATCAACATACAATTTAAAAACCACACATTAATCAATTTAAAACATAACTCATTAAATTTCCAAAAAACCTATACTAAACTAAAATACTAAAAATACAAAATGCTAAATACTACAATACTAAAATGCTAAAATGCTAGAATGCCTGGGAGAAGAGGTAGGTCTTAACCTGGCGCCGAAAAGACAACAATGTTGGTGCCAGGCGTACCTCATCAAGGAGATTATTGAACTTTCTGTTCTCTCTGACTGTTTTCTGTACAGTAGGGCCCTGCTTTACAGCATTCCGCTTTAAGGTGTTCTGCTGATATGGCAGCTTTCGTTTTCCACTTTAAAGGGTTTTTTTCCCGTTTGCAATGTTTTGTGCCATTTTCACATCATTTTCGCGCGATGCGGCCCATTAAAGTCAATGGGGATCCGCTTTACAGCGGGGGTCCAGAACGGAACCCGCTGTATAAGCGGGGCGCTACTGTATTGCCATGAAAATTTAGAGGGTTGTTAAGCAGGCATTTCTGTTTTCATGAAGACTAGTATCAAGCTACAGTGTTTAAAGAAGTGAATGTCATATTTCTTTGGATATCGTTATATTCAATTTTTGTTGAAGTCATATTAGCAATTCCTTTGGTTATCGCATTATATTCAATTTCTGTTGAAAGTCATATCAGTAGCCATTGAAAAAGACAACTGTCGAAACGCGTCTGGCTGAACTTTTTAAACAAAAAAAATATATTTCTCTTTTCTCTATAAAAGAAACAGACCATTTGAACAAAATTTGTACACGTCAGATACATTCTTCATGATGTATACTGTTTTAGTCACATACTTTTGAATATCATAGTATCATGTTTGTCATTGTTTGACTTTTGTATGTTATACCTTTTATATTCCTTTTTATTGTATTTTTATATGTTTTATTAAATTTACACTCAGTATTCTCATAACTATATCAACCTTAATTTCTTAGTCCTATTTCTGAGTTCAGGACTGTAAGTTTTGTTAGGTTTTCTTTTGAAATGAGTTTATGGGAAGTATCAGAATGGCATGCGGGGTACTTTTACTTTAACATTGCGGAAAGTGAAAAATCCATGCTAACGATAGTATTAAAGATGGGAACATCCGACATCCAGTATCTGTGCATGCATTCACATTTTTGCGTTGTATTCCTTCTCAGCAGCTGCCTTCACTGTACCCTATAACTGGATTTGGTAAGAAGATTTTCAAATCAAATACTACATATGCACTAACAGCAGATTTGCTGCAAACAACTTTCATATCAAATGTGAGGGTCTGTGGACTATTAAACTTACATTCATGACATATCTTCAAAATGGTTTTTTAAATGGAGTGGAAACCATTTCAAACCTAGTTGTAGTCTATGTCACATTTTATTGCTTTACTGGATTGCAGATCTCCTTTTGTAACAATCCATTTTCTTTAGAAAGGAACAATGAATACAGCTATTTAAATAACTCATGAGGTCTAAATCAAGCACCTCTAAAGAATTAATCCTCTGAATATGAGTCAGTGGGAGACTGCATCACACAAACACACCAGGCATTTTAGCAGTGTTAATAATCATCTGTCTGTGATCAAACACCTCTTGCTCTGAATCACTGTGGTAGTTTAAGAAAACCAGTATTTAGAAAGTAATAGGCTAACATGAACTACGAGAATAGTATTTATAGCTCTATCAGTTCTCATTCTATTTATACTAATAAGACCATTATGAACTTTTTGCACTGCAGCTTTAGAGCATCTTTCCTCAACCTGAATCCCTCCAGATGCTTTGGACTCCAACTCCCATCAGCCCAGTTAACATGGTCAATGGTCAAAGATGATAGGAACGGTAGTCCAAAAGATCTGGAGGGAAGACTGCTATGGAGAATTTACCTTGTTCTAACTCAGGAATAGCTGGTGAGGTGGAGTATCACTACGGCTGCATTCAGACGTGGGGCTTATTGTGTTAGCTTAACGGATTAAACTGGTAGCACTTTTGTCATGATTTCTAAAATTCTTTTCATACTGTAGTACCTGTTGTGTTAAGGAACTATGGCTTTTTCAGCTGATATACCAGCATTTTGTGAAACTGTCTTTCATACTGCTGCAATGAACAGCGCCTTTTTTTCATCCCTCACCCTTATACACATGTGCACTGCAGTTCCCCATAATTCACTGCTTGAGTTAGTGTCTGGACACAGGCATGTGTTTGGGAAAAGGAGAAAGGGAATATTGCTACCCACGCCTAATCAGAATACCGGTACAATTTTCATCAGACAAAAAAAATGGTGCACTTCTAAAGGGCGGGAACGTATTGCATGCTGGGATGCCTGTCACCTCGGCAGCTGCAGCTAGTGCAAAGCTCTCACAATCTTCTGGGTTCCCAAGCTTGCAAATGGATTATTTCTGGTATTATTTATGTTGAAAATTAGCGTTAAACTTCCACTATATTCCACTAGATTTCTGGAACTAGATTTTCCGTCATGTGAAAGGTCCAATATGATGCACATTTATCAGGTAAGAAATTGTGGGAATAATGGAATAAAGTGCAGTGTGAATGCAGTCATTCATTTACATAGGTGGGGACAGGACAGGGCAAGGCAGCAGCGAAGTCAGGGCTGCAGAGGTGCAGCAGCAATGGGGTCACTGGATTATCTCCACTGGTACACCAGCACAGCCCAGATCTCACTGCTCCTCTCTGTCTTGTCCAGATAAGCAGCAGCAACACCAGTGTCAGAAGGTCAGCTCCATAGCATCGCCCCACTGCACTGGCTGCTCCTGACTTAACTATAACTCTATTATTATTCCTATTTAGAGATGGACAGATCACTCTACATCTGGTTCATGTCACTCCTAAGACCTTTCTGTCCCATTTCCACTTTCTCTGCAATTGTTTTTTTTTTAAACAACCTGCATGAAAATTAACATATAAATACATATTTTCTCTCAAAATACACATTTCTAAATGTATTTTGATACATTTTTGAGTGGAAAATTGCAGGGCAATATTCTGGAATAACTAATATTTATCTGAGAATAATACCCTATGAACTCAATGGGCCTTACTTCTGAGTAGGCACATATACACTGTGCCTATTGTGCAGTAAGTTTCAATCAGCACATTCATCTGGGAGGTATGAATTAGGTCAGCTCATATAAGAATTCACAACAATCAAATTAAACAAGCATCATTATTCCCATTTTACAGATGAAGACTTGATGAAGATAGTGGCTTGCCAGAGGAGGGATCTGAAGGCAGTTCCACTTGGCAGAAGTCCACCACTGACATCAACTGGCTCACTACTGGAATGTTAACACCAAAACTTTGTATTTTACCTTTGTAGCCAAAGAGTGTGCTGCACCTGCTTCCAAGAGAACTGATGCTACATCAACTTGACCTTCTCGGGCAGAGATGTGCATTGGTGTATAGCCATTAGTAGTTGCAGCATCTGGGTGTGCCATGTGTTGCAATAACAGCTGGACAATTTCTGTTTTACCCAAGCGAGAGGCAATATGCAGTGGAGTCTGTTCCTCCTACAACTCAAAGCAGAAAAGATGTTAGGGTGGGACTGTTGTTTTTAAAGATGAAACTCATCCGCCCCCTCCAATTTCAGTCTACAGGTGTTTAAAAGGTACATAAATATGAAATGTTCCCCTTCCCCACTACAAACATATTTACAAAACAGTCCCAAAGAAGGAAAAAAAACACATCCAGAAACTCTTATGTTTTTACAATAGAGTACAGAGGTAGACATGTGAAAAAACCTACCCTTGCTCGAGCATCAACTAGTGCACCATTCCTCAGGAGGCAGCGCACCACTTCCACCTGTCCTGCACGAGCAGCCATGTGTAATGCAGTCTCACCACGCTAAAGAAAAAGCAGATGTTTAAATCTGTTAGTCCTCTCAACAAAAACCTTATTAGTCTCATTTGTCCAGTGTAATAGAATCAAAGCTTCTACTTTTAATATCCAAAAGGAGCTAATATAAAACTTAGTGATTAATGTATGTCATTCCCCCTACAGTGCCACTGTTGAGCATCTCTTTGAAAGAGAGATGTCTAGAAGTGAGAAGCTGACTAGTCTTCGCCAACCTGGTGATCTCCAGATGTGTTGGACTACATTTCCCGTCAGTGCCAGCCAGCATGGCCATGGTGGCTTGGGTTTTATTATATATTATTATTATCATTATTTTTACCCCGCCCTTTTTCCAAAACTGGAACTCACGGCGGCTTCCAGATAAAAGCACACATATAATTAAAAACATACAGATTAAAATCAAATTAAACAATTTACAGTATTAAAACCATTCATACATATAGTTAAAATATGGGAATCGTAGTCCAACACATGTGAAAGATACCAAATTGGCAAAAGCTGGGCTAGACCAACCATGGAAGCTATCAGGTTTATGTTAAGGACCAGGAGTCAGATTCCTCTTCAGGTGATGGAGCCAAGAACTTCAGAAGGGGAAGGGAATGCAGGGCCAGTCTTGTGCTGCTACCACAAAGACCCTGTGAAGACACTGTCCCTTCAGCCAGAATAAGTGGCACTGCTGTCCTCAGAGTGAGAGGACTTCACTGAACGCCAGTGAGACCAGAGGTTCCTCTGCTCTGTCATTGTAGGAGATTGGTAGAGAGGGCTGGGCCCCTTTAATCAAAGCAGCACCTTTGTGGCTGCTACTATCCAATTCAATTCAAAAATATTTATTGTACTAGCCAAAGGCCATGACAAATACATTAAAATGTGAAAACATAAAATATAAAAACATACAGAAGTATGCAAAAGTATACAAAGAACAAGTTGTTGTGACCTGTAGTAGGCTTCTACTATTTAGCTCCGAGTCTCAATTTTCTCCTTGCTAAAGAAACACCAGAGCTCTGTGTTCCTAGAGCTTAGCCTGAGCCATACACTTTGCCTGAACCTTTATCTTTTCTTGCATCACTTTGCACTGTATCCAGACTGACACTTTCACCCTGCAGCCAGCCTGAGTTCTGATTTGACTCACCCTTCCTTGCTCTACCCTGCCCTGGAACAGAACAGTTCATAACTTCAGTTACTGCATGAATCACGTAAACTGCTATCATTATCATCCTTATACTAATAATATTATTAGGCCCTGTGAATTTAATGAAGTATAGTGTGGAGGATGAAAGCCATTTCTGTTCATTTATTGAACTAAAATCTAATTTGGAACAAGTATCAGATTTAGGGTACAACATTTGGAAGATATGCTTCTATGGGGAGCCCTACTAGGATGGCAGAATTTGATATACACCATTGTCACCAGAGATACACTGGAAGAACTGCATGGAGATGCCACCAAATCTCTATGCCAGCACATCTCCACCTCTGGCACAACTCCACCAGCAGACCGAACAGGGCTGAGAAGTGGGCAGGAGGGGGGAAAGAGGAGTAACTATACCCAGTCACATCTTACCACCAGCAGTATATAAACCCTTGACAAGGAGACTATGACTTTGATTACAGTAAACACAACATGATGAGGTCATCACTCTGGCCTCAGGTTGAACACACTTAGGGCACACAAGGGGGCACTTGATTATGGGGACAATATAAAAAGGGGACTTTATACAAAAACCACTCTATACAAGCAACCTAACCTCAGAACAAATATATGAAGAGCATATTGATAATACTTCTGTTCCCAGAACTCATACAGATATTTTTACTCAGGACTCCAAACACAAACACCCAACAGCAAACTCTGTTCCACTCCTACAACTGGGGATGGAAGGACAGAGAAAAGAAAGGGAAGAGGAGAGATCCATGACAGAGAGTATATGCTGCCATTGTGTCCCAGCTCTCTGCCTCATATGCAAAAACAGTGTTTTGCCTAAACTGTATTGGTGAAACAATCCCCTCCCCAGCTGTTGGAAACAGTATCTCCCACACAGGAGACAAGAGAGTTGCCCCTCATGCAGGCAAGTTCTACTGCAACCATTGCTACTTTTAGCCAAATGCTCCTGCCTGGGCACATGGAACAAAACACATGATCTTTGCACGCACAAGGTTACACTTGGATGTTAATCCACAGCTTTATACTTCATAATTTATTAAGCCATTGCCAAACATTATAGCTATGCATTCCTCCCTCCTCCATTACGCAAGATCTTTGATATGGAGATCCTGGCTTGCATCAAGGCAGACTTCCCTGGTATGGATATAATAGCGAACTCTGGCTTAATGCAAGCCAGGATCTTCACATCAAAGCTGGCACGCAACAAGAACAGAGTTAGGGAAGGGAGTGGCCATAGTGGAGTAAGCTTATTTCAGGTCACCTACTATATTTGGCATGCAAATTACAGCAAGAACATCTCTGTTTCTACATCTAGATGCATCGTTTTGTCTCTACAAACCTTTCCACAACCCAAAAAGTGTTCTCATTTTAGTGGTTCCATTTATCTCTACAACACTTTTTGATTTTGCAGCCATTCAGGTTGAATGTTAACATCTTAAAACAATTACTGATTCAACTGGTAGGTTTAAATAACAAGAAAGAATTTCAAACTACAGCGAAGTATTAAAAACTTAATATCTAAGCATTTATTACTGTCCATGTTATGCTCTTTGGTTATTTTCCCAGCTGCAATTTTGTTAGCTCTATTTCCGTGAATAAATTATATATGGCAAAATGTAATTGTATGTATACATATAGATTTAGGACTACCATTTTTAAGTAATCTTGTTTGTTAGTGAAATGAAAAATACTAAATACTACACAGACTATCTCACATTTAAGCACTAGTCGAATAACACAGGACAAACTGAAGTCCACAGATATTTAGATTTGGGCTTCAATCTTATACTTACTAGAAAATAAGTCTTACTGGACTCAAAACAACTTCCAAGTAAAAATGTTTAGAATCAGGCTTTAAATATTATTTTCTTTCAAATCGCATTCAATTTTTTAATCAAAGTTGCTTTTGATGACTGCTTATAGTAGTTAGAAGTATATATTTGTTCATGTACACAAACACTTATTACTATAAGTAAGGTAGGTCTGCCAATACCAAACAGAGGTCTCCTTTTTTTAAATTCAAGGAACCTGAAATAACTTTTTACAGATTTGTTGAGACGTTCAATTAAAAAAAACTAAACCAAACCAAAGACATACAGAGGAGCAAAAGAAATGGAAAAAAATCCCCTCCATTTTGTGTGTATTTATGCAAAACTGATTTATAGGAAAGGGTCATAATATAATGATACCAAATGTAACTTTTGGGTAAGGTACATGGCAGTGCAGCAAATTGATTACTCAAACCTAAGCCATACTCACAATGTTAGTGACATCTGGAGAGGCTCCATTCTGCAGCAGAAGGAGAACTATGTTCAAATGGCCCATAAATGCAGCTACATGTATTGGTGTGAGGCCCGACTGTGAAATAAAGCAACAGCAATTTTACTCCTCTACAGAGCGCCTTTAGGATCTTCCTCATTTATTTAAAAGGAGTGTGGAACTAAGAGAAGGAAGAAATGGTGGGAAGAGATGCTTCTTTAGGAAATTTCTCTACCTCTGTTATAGCTTGGATAGAAGCCCCGTATTTCACCAGCAGTTCCATGACTTTTATGCGATTTTTCTTGCAAGCAATGTGCAGTGGAGTAAAACCATTCTGTGCAAAAGACAATCATGTTAGTTAAAGCATGCACCCCTCAGTTCTCACACAGTGTTAGGTTATCAGATTTTCTTTGGTAACGTCAGGTTCTGCCATACTGATAAAGCATATATTCTAGGTCTGGTTTATTTCCATTGAATCCCAGCACAAAGAGAATGTGTAAAGCTAAGTGCCTTTATGAACAGACAGTCAAAGTATGCCACATCTGCAATTTAATTTGTGTAGTATTCTTCACAGTTTTTTTCCCTTGACAAGAGCACTCTCTGATGTTATGGTATGGTATGGAAACCATTTCAGCATGGTGCAATCCCAGCAAGAGTAAATAAAACAACCACATAGGTAGTGGACGTGTAAAGGGCATCATACATCGAGAATCTTCTGATAACATCTGCACAATTTTCTATGGCTTGATGTGAAAAATAGACTTTGTCAAGTTTTATTTGAAATTTTCTAAAAATATAGGGTGAAAAAAAATGCTACCAGGCAAATTTTAAGCTTTTATTCTTAGTTTATAAAGTCCTAACAATTTAAGACCAGGTTATCCTAAAGATGGTCTTGTCTCCTACATCCCCACTCAGTCCCTGCACTCAGCTGACGACACCTTGTTGGTGGTGCCATGCATTTGGCGTGTGGTTACCAGCAGCAGAGTCTCTAGTGTGGTTGCACCATCAAGTTGAAACTCTGTCCCATTGGTGGTTAGACAGGTGCTTACTATTTTATGCTTTAGATGCATGTTTAAGATTTTTCTTTTTACTCAGGCCTTTTCCAGTTGTATTGTTATTAGTTATTTCTTTGCAGATGACACTATGCACAATGAAGTATTTCATAATGCTCTGTAATTTTGTTTTATGATTGATTTTTCTTTATGTAATTTATTATACCACTTAGATATTATAAGTGGTATAATTACAGTCAATAAATTCTTAAAATAAATAATTCCCAAGATAAACAAACAAAAAGTTTCTTTAAAAAATGCTTTCTAAGAAATTTTGGCTCAGCTCTACGACAAATACCTGTTCTGTCTTGTACAATGTCAATTCCTCAGAGTGTTGTTTGTTTAACAGTCTAGTTAAATGGAATAGTAACCGTATTAGTATCAATGGCATGACTATCTTTGAATCTTAAGAGCTAAAAGATTTACTGCACTATGATTTAGCTTTAACATTGTTAAAAATTCAGTTTTGGAAAGTACTTCACTCAACATTCTAAAAGAAAACATCCCACAACATTTTCCCCATTTTTTTTCCATTTCAAACTTCAGAAGAATCTAGGGAAAAACTTTTCCTCCTTTTTCTGGATCTTCACATCTCTTTTAACTGTTTTTGTAATGAATGCCTGTGTTAAAAAAGAGAGAATAAATGATGATGTGGTTTGGCTGGTGTATTTGGCTGTTGTCCTTCTAACAGTGACTAAAAGGTAAGGAAAACATATTGTCCCTCCTGATAGCTTACATGAAACCACTTATGTTTGACAACTATCTTAGGTGTGGTATTTGTCTCTAATCAGTAACTGACAGAACAACCCAGACTATATGAAGCTAGTAAATTATGCCAGGATAAATTATGCCAGTGTAATTTTCCCCTATTCCAGACTCTGTACAGGAGCTACTAACTGAGCCGGCCTGAGCCTGGTGAAGGGAAAACAAGTCTTTGACTTACACTACTCTTTTTGCCAGTGTAACTTCTGCTGGGTTGGTATCTCACATAACCGAGCTGAGCAGAGTTTGGAATAGGGGTAAGTCACCCCCTGTTCTGTTGTGCTATGTCCCTGAAATATCCCTTTTTCAGAACTTACCCCAAGCTTGGCTAAACCCTAGCTGAGCCAGGATAGAGGATGCCACTCTATCTCTGGCTGAGCCATGATGAGGGACTTCAGCTGGCATAGCCATGGATCCACATATTGCAAACTCTGCTCATCCCAATGGATGCTGGGTTTGGATTGGTCCCCGAGCTATTTAAAAACTTGATGAGACACATCAGAGTTATCTGATGTTTTGTTTGGAAATTATCAAATCAAGCAGTGATTGGAATTAAAATGTGGAATCTACATTGGGTTTTATATATATAAAAGAACAAGAAAAATGGAGAACTGAGAAATCACCTGGTTATTATTGAAAGGTGGAGAACCAGACCCTTAACTCCCCTCTTTTCTGATATCAGATGATATAGTTAGTGCCTAAAAGATCTTATATGCTAGGGTTTTTCTCACACAAACTTCTGGGGTCCTCTGAACCATGAGGAACTCCTTTCTCAGGCTAACAATTAGCAACTTTAATCTCTGGTGAGCTGCTCATGTGTTTTTGCCACTAAATGGAAGATCCAGCATGCCAAAAGTAACATATGAAGTGGGATACCAAAAAGCAAATACTGTACATGGCAATAACTGTACGTGACCAACCAACCATGAACAGTAGTGGCTGAAAGTCAATGTAGGAATGCTTTTCCCTTCAAGTGGTGCTGCAAATAGGCACTGACAAGAACGCCTAGTTTGTTAAGGTTGTTAACTAAAATGGTTCTGTGGCAAGGAATGGTGGGGGGACCATCTTGCCTGAATTAGGGCCTCCGGAAGGCCATGAGACTATCAGTTCTCATAGCTGAACTCAGTTAATTAGGCAGTGAGTAAGAACATCAGCCTGAGACTGATACCTCAAGGCCACAGGCCTGGGAAGGTTGAGAAGCGTGTGACCGTTAGGCATGAAAGCTCTGGAAGATTTCATCATCAGAAAGCCCTCTGATAGGCTAATTAATTCCTGGCTATTGCTGGGCTTTTCCCCATAAAAGCAGAACTAAGATTCTGGGTCTTTGTTCCCCAGTGCTACCTGATGTTGTGGTTCCATCTTCCATCTGCTATCCAGGGTATACATCTCTGGGGAGATATCGAACCATGAGGTAATTCTCCGTCTTCCTACAATGTGTGAGTATAGATTAGGCTAGATGGATTTGTTATTTTTGCTTATGACTTGAACTCCTGCATTTTGTATTTCACCTAACCCTAGGGGTGTTTGGTTTAAGGAATTATTTTGCTGTTACATTTTTGCACTTATATTTTATTTTAATAAAGCTACCTTTTATTTACCAGTGTGTGTTCATTTCAGGAGAAATTTGGCTCTGAATCCAGCACCTTGGCCAATTAGCCACAGACTAAGGCTCCGAGACAAAGAATGCATCCTTGGCTCTTGTCTTTTGGAATCCTTGGCAGGTCTATTTCTGGCACTTTGGGTTTCCCCTTTGCTCAGAGTGAGTGACCAGATTTAAGGGGTGGTGGTAGTCTATCTACCTAGCAGGATTGGTGTTGGTTTAACTCAGCCCTGGTAAGGGAGGCCTGGCCAAGATCAATTGCCCTGGGCCTGAGAGTTGACCCCCCGGTAAGTATTCTTCACAGGCACTGTTTTATATGTATATGCAGCTGCACATGGCTGTCCTTAATGTTTGTTGTATTACTTAATTTAAACTAATGAAATATTACTTTGTACCACTAGGAGGCCAATGCACTTCAAGCATTAGCACTCTGTAAAGAATTAGAATAATAAAAATTAAAGTGTTATTTTTAAAATCATATGCTATTTTCCCATTAATTGTGAAGCTACTTAATTGTTAGATAAACTATTTTTGAACTAAAAACACAAATTGTTTTTGGAAATAGTCTAACATGGCAACTGATGGGAAATGTTATTAGCAGCTTCTGTTAAACCAAATGTTCATGTAGCATTAAAAAGTAAAAGACCATCCTCTTTTAACTGCTACTAAACAGAACTATTTAGCCAATTAACTGCAATTTTAGTTGCTTTTAACTTATTAGTGAATTGACTAAAATAAATAATACAAATAACATTGTGAGAATAGCCAATGACAATAAAGGTTTATGTATTATACAGTATAAAAGCATCATTCATTCCTTAGAGAGACAGGAGGTGAGACGACTAGAGCGCCGGTGGCGGAAGTCGCGCTCTGAAGATGCGCGGACACAGGTTAGAGCAGCAATAGCTGCCTACCAGGTGGCGGTAAGGGCAGCAAAGAGGGAATTCTTTGCTGCCTCTATTGCATCAGCAGAGTGCTGTCCCAGGAGGTTGTTCCAGGTGGTCCGAAGCCTGGTCGGTCCAGTTGCTCAGGAACCCTTGGAACAGTCCAAGGCCTCCTGTGACACTTTGGCAAAGCACTGTGCTGATAAAATCGAGCACATGAGGAGCTCGATTCCGTGCGCCGTGGATACAGTGAGTGAGCTAGAGTTGGCCAGTTGCAAACCGGTCAAATGGGATCGATTTCGGCCTCTTCCTTCTGAGGATGTGGACAAGGTGCTCTCATCTGTAAGGCCTACCACTTGTCTACTTGATCCTTGCCCGTCGTGGCTCCTCATGAGCTGCAAAGAGAGATTGGGCGAGGGGATCAAGGCAATGGTCAATGCATCCTTGCAAGAGGGTGTTGTGCCACTAGCCCTCAAGGAGGCTATTATAAAGCCCATCTTAAAGAAGTCCTCCTTGGATCCCCAAATATTAAACAACTTTCGCCCAATTTCGAATCTACCATTCTTGGGCAAGGTCATTGAGCGAGTGGTGGCTAATCACCTGCAGACACACCTGGATGAAACAGATTATCTAGATCCATACCAATCGGGTTTCAGGACTGGACATGGAACTGAAACAGCCTTGGTCGCTCTGGTAGATGATATGAGGAGGGCATTGGATAGGGGAGAATTCACCTTCCTTGTCCTCCTAGATCTCTCAGCGGCTTTTGATACCGTCGACCACGGTATCCTTTTAGATCGCCTGGAGAGTTTGGGATTGGGAGGCACGGTTTTACGGTGGCTCCATTCCTTTCTCTCCGATAGGCGTCAACAGGTAGCATTGGGTGATGAGGTTTCAGACCCTTGGCCTCTCAACTGTGGTGTGCCACAGGGTTCTATCCTCTCTCCCATGCTATCTAACATCTATGTAAAGCCGCTGGGAGCGATCATCAGGAGATTTGGGCTGCAGTGCCACCAATATGCGGATGACACTCAGCTCTATCTCTCATTCAAATCTTCACCGGAGAGGGCTGTGGAGACCGTATCCAAGTGCCTGGAATCCATGAGTGGATGGATGGGCAGGAACAGGCTGAAGCTGAACCCTGACAAGACCGAGGTACTACTTGTGGGAGACAAGGGAAGGTTGGGAGATGTTGACCTGGTGTTTGGCGGGATGAGGCTGGCCCTACAGGACCAGGTCCGTAGCCTTGGGGTCATTCTTGATTCCAAGCTGTCCATGGAGGCTCAGATTTCGGCCGTGAGCCGGGCAGCTTGGTATCAGTTACACCTTATACGTAGGCTACAACCCTACCTCCCTGTTCAACAGCTCCCATTCGTAATACATGCCCTGGTCGCCTCTCGATTGGACTACTGTAATGCGCTCTATGTGGGGTTACCCTTGAAAACGACCTGGAAATTGCAACTTATACAGAATGCAGCGGCGCGCTTACTTACCAACAGCCACCGCCGTGATCACATTACGCCAGTGTTATTTGATCTACACTGGCTGCCGGTTGTTTTCCGGGCCCGATTCAAGGTGTTGGTATTAGCCTTTAAAACCCTGTACGGTTTCGGCCCAGTTTACCTGAAAGAGCGCCTCCACCGCCACCAATTATGCCGCCCGACCAGATCAGCCACGCAAGGCCTTCTCTCAGTCCCACCAACCAAAACAGCTACGTTGGTGGGTACTAGGGAGAGGGCTTTTTCTGTGGTGGCCCCCACTCTCTGGAACTCCCTCCCATATGATCTTAGGCATGCCCCTTCCCCGGATGTATTCCGCCAGGCCTTGAAGACGTGGCTATTTCAACAGGCCTTTTAGATCTTTGGGATGGGTTAATCTCCATGATTTTGTCATCTGTTATATGCTGTATATGTAAATGTTTTTATAAATATACTGATGACTGTCCAGTATTTTATTTATTGAGATTAATGTGACTGCATTTGATACTATTGTATTTTATCTCATTTTAATGTACGTTGCCTAGAGTGGCTATCTGCCAGATAGGCGACACACAAATTAAATATTATTATTATTATTATTATTATTATTATTATTATTATTATTATTATTATTATTATTATTATTATTATATCAAATGAATTGTCTGAGTCATAAGCCAATTGATGCCAACTAACCAACAGTCTGGAAACCAGAATTTCAAGTGCAGGCAGCTTTGAATACCATTTAAATCATCATGGCATCGATTCTATTTAGGCTGCAGTACTAACCATGTCTGCTCATGGTTATTCCTGTGTAATTGGGTCATATTGCAGCCTTAGTCTCTTTGATATTTTTCAACCATGGATTCTATCCACAATCATGGATTCTATCTGGTATGATTAATGTGCTGCCTAGGACTTTGGCAAGAATCCAGAGAGCTGCTTGGACATACATGTAGCTTGTACTAGCTCAGTGGAATTTATTAATTTTTAATACAAACTGTTTCTGAAATTGAGCGGAACTTAAAGATCAGTTTGCTGTGAGGGGAGGGGGCCTCAGCTTGGGGGGGGAGAAGAAAGCCTCAAGCCACCTTATGCTCACAGAACTAGTTTCTTTGTCTTTTTCCCCACTGAAAAAAGGGCTATGACCCTAACATGCAAACACTAGTTCAGACAACATGAATTTACCTACTGAATTAGAATTATTAGACAGTGCCAGGCAACAATGTTTAGAAACCAACATTTCCAGAGAGCCATCAGAGTGACATTTGTGTTCTTTACTACACACTCCTTCCAGTACAGAACCTTTGGTCTTCTAGTTGTTGTTGAACTACAACTTCTATCATTCCAGGCCTCTTGCTGGAGCTGATGGGAGTTGACCTTCAGCAGCATCTGGAAGGCCAAAAATTCCCCACACCTACAATACAGAATGCAATATATGTTCTAGGGAGTGAAGGGGAAGCTCATGAAGAGATGGAAACTCCAGAGGAGGACTGGGATTACCAAATCTGAGACTTTATTTTGCTGCCTGCTGTTTAGTCTGGATAAAGGAATGGATTTTATTGAGGAATAAAAGACTATTGGATTTGGAGGGCCATAATTTGAAGTGGGGATGGCATGGATATCTATGGTATGACAAAGTAAAAGTAAATGTAGACTTTAACAATCATTTTATAAGACGTCCTCTGTTGAAAATATGGAATAGATACAAACCAAGGTTTTATTCGAAAATACCATTATGTGTCTCAAGTCAAGAAGCGTTTTATAGAAGAGAAATGACTGGAAAAGAGAAATGGTTAACTTATCAAGAACTATTAGAAAATGTACATGGAGAATATACAATGAAAGAGAGAGAACAACTGACAAAGGAAGGATATAGTTTTCAATGGTTTGCCTATTTACAATTGTTAGAAAGATATAAAATGGACAAGAAAATGTATGGGTTTGAAATAAGTAAATCTGATTTTGAAATAGGATTGTGTACAAATGATGAAAATATAATTGCGAAAATGTATAAACTCTTATTGAAAATGGATATGGAGGAAGAACAAGTAAAAGAGTGTATGGTAAAGTGGGCAAAAAATTTTGGTCATAACATACAAATGGATCAATGGGAAAATATGTGGAAAAAAGGTTTGAAATTTACACTATGCTATAATCTTAAAGAAAATTTTTATAAAATGATGTACCGTTGGTACATGACTCCAGAAAAGTTGTCAAAAATGTATAGTAATGTTTCTAATGTTTGTTGGAAATGTAAACAACAAGAAGGATCATTTTATCATATGTGGTGGTTATGTAAAAAGGCAAAATCATTTTGGGCACAGATAGGTAGGAAGATGCAAAAAATTCTAAAGATAAATATTCAGTCAAAACCAGAATTTTTTTTATTGGGTTTTATGGATAAACAAATAGAAAAGAAATATGGAAGAATAATATTATATATGATTACGGCAGCAAGATTATTATATGCACAAAAGTGGAAAATGGAATCAATACCAACAATGGAAGAATGGCTATTGAAATTAATGGATTTAGTAGAAATGGACAAATTGACATGTTTACTTAGAGAAAAATCGACAGATACATTTCTTAAGGAATGGAAGCCTCTCTTAGACTTTTTGTTGAAAGATCAAAATAAAATGATGATACTGGGATTTGACGATTAATTAAGACAGCCTACGGAGAAAAGGGATTCTGTATGTATACATTAAGGGACAGGTTTGATGTATATTATATACTTATAGCTGATCTGCGACAAATTGGAAGTCAACTATTTTATTTTTATTTTTTGTTGATGTATTGCTATGTTTTTTTGACTTTGTTTTGTTTGTCTTTTGAAAAATTTGAATAAAAATTATTAAAAAAAAAAAAAAAGAGATGGAAACTCCATACGTACACCAAAGTTTCAACAGCCACAAGGAACAGCCAAATCAACATGACTGTGGCTTTCTGCAGATGTTTCCCTTCCACACATAAGCTGAATGTGTGGAATACGAAGGGCAGCCATGCTCCTGCTGGCTTCACTCCCAGGGTCTATAGCCCAGTGTACCCACTGGCCCTGCGTCAATGTTCATGCCAACTGTGTGGACACTGGGAGCTGGGCTAGTCAATATGTAAATATCAGGAGTAAGGACCAGCAAGTGCTGCCCCTTTTTTATACATTTGCTGTGGGAAAATTTCTGAAGTCCCCTTGTGTTCAAGCAGAGGTACAAGAAAAAATTACCAGAGCTCGAGCATTTGGATTTGCTCTCTTGTCCAGTAGAAGTTTGGTGACACGATAGTGGCCACAGTGTGCAGCAACATGGAGGGCAGTCAAGTAATCCAGTGTGACATCATCAACAGGAGCTTTATGCTGCAGTAGGTGTTTGACACACTCCACGTGGTCACCTTGGGCAGCCATATGAAGTGGAGAGAGTCCATTCTGCACAAGCAATAAGACAAACAAAGTTGAAAATGGTGTCAAAATGGGGTTGAATCTAATAATAAACCTGCTCAAAGTAGATCCATTGAAATTAATAGAGACATGACTAACAGGCCTAAGTGAGACTGCTAACTAACTCTGAGTAGGACATAGTTGGATATAACCTATAAATTATTATAATTATTATCATTATTATTATCATCACCATAAGTGAACATAATTACGGCATCAGAGGAATTTCAAATTAATTTACAAACCTTAATGCAATAGTAAAAACACAGCACGTTGCCTATGCATAGCCCAATTATTTATTTATTTATTTCCCGCCCTTCCTCCCAGGAGCAGCTCAGGGTGGCAAACGAAAGCACTAAAAACAGTCTAAGACATCATAAAAACAGCCTTTAAAATATATTACAACAAAACATCTTTTAAAACATCTGTTTTCTTTTTAAAAAAGCTTTAAAACATCTTTTTAAAAAAGCTTTAAAACATCTTTTTAAAAAAAGCTTTAAAAGCATTATTAAAAAGCAATTCCAACACAGACACAGACAGGGATAAGGTCTCCACTTAAAAGGCTTGTTAAAAGAGGAAGGTCTTCAGTAGTGGCCAAAAGGATAACAGAGATGGCACCTGTCTAATATTTAAGGGGAGGGAATTCCAATGGGCAGGTGCCACTACACTAAAGGTCTGCTTCCTATGTTGTGTCAGACAAACCTCCTAATAAGATGGTATCTGCAGGAGGCCCTTACCTGCAGAGCATAATGATCAACTGGGTAAGACGGTCTTTCAGGTATCCTGGTCCCAAGCTCTATAGGGCTTTATATACCAAAAACAGAACCTTGAACTTAGCCCGGTAGCTAATAGGTAGCCAGTGCAATTCTTTCAGCAGTGGGGTGACATGCTGGTGATACTCTGCCCCAATGAGCTGTCTCGCCACCACATTTTGCACCAGCTGCAGCTTCCAGACCAACCTCAAGGGCAGCCCCACATAGAGCACATTACAGTAATCCAGTTTCGAGGTTACCAGTGCATGGACAACAGTGGTCAGGTTATGCTGGTCCAGAAATAGCTGTAATTGTCTTACTAGCCAAAGCTGGTAAAAGACACTCCTAGCCACGGAGGTCACCTGGGCCTCTAGCAACAAAGATAGATCCAGGAGCACCCCCAGACTACAGACCTGCTCCTTCAGAGGGAGTATGACCCCATCCAAAGCAGGCAACTGATCAATTACTGAACTCAGGAACCACCAACACACAGCACCTCCATCTTGCTAGGATTCAGTTTATTGGTCCTCCTCCAGCCCACCACTGAGTCCAGCACCATTCCAGAACTTGCACGGCCTCTCCCAATTCAGATGTTACAGAGAAATAGAGCTGGATATCATCAGCATACTGCTGACACCTCGCCTCAAAGCTCCTGATGTCTGCTCCCAAGGGCTTCATATAGATGTTAAACAGCATGGGGAACAAGATAGTATCCTGTGGCACCCCACAGCACAGCTGCCAGGGGCCTGAAATACAATCACACAATGCTATTCTCTGAAAACAACACTGGAAATAGGATTGGAACCACTGTAAAACAGTGCCTCCGATACCCATCTCACCAAGTCGGCCCAGAAGGATAGCATGGTCAATCGTATCAAAAGCTGCCGATGGATTAAGTAAAACTTAACAGGGTTGCACTCCCCCTGTCCTTCTCCCAATAAAGGTCATCCATCAGGGAGATCAAGGCCAATTCAGTCCCATAACCAGGCCTGAACCCAGACTTGAATGGGTCAAGATAATCTGTTTCATCCAAGACTACTTGCAATTGCTGTACCACAACACTCTCAAAAGGGGGTATTTGTGACTGGGCAGTAGTTGTCACCAGGGATGTGGAGTCGGTACGCCAGACCTTTGACTCCGACTCCTCTATTTTTCTACTGTCTGACTCCGACTCCTTCAATCCCTGGGGCTGATGGGAGTTGTAGTTTAAAAAAGTAACTTTTCCAAGCTCTGGATTCACGTGGTGGTGATGAAATGCCTTGTGCTACCATTTTACTACAGTAAATTTGTTATTACTAGTTAATATACATTTGCCATTTATGAAGGAGTTGGAGTCGGAGTCGGAATCGGAGTCGGTACATTTCTACCGACTCCAACTCCACCCAAAATTGCTCCCAACTCCAACTCCAACTCCGACTCCACGACTCCGACTCCACAGCCCTGGTTGTCACAAACCAATGGGTCCAGGGTGGGCTTTTTCAGGAGCAGTCGGATCACTGCCTCTTTCAGGGAGGCTGGAACCACTCCCTCCCACACCAATGCACTGACCACACCCTGGATCCACTTAGTCAAACCCCCTCAGCAATCTTAAATAAGCCAAGAAGGTTAAGGGTCAAGAGGACACATTGCTGGCCACATCATTGCAAGCACCTTGTCTACGTCATCAGGCCACATCAACTGAAACCAGTCCCAAGAAGTTGCAACAGACATTGCACTGGACACCTCATGGGAAACTACAGTAGATGTGGATGAGGCATCAAGATTGCTAAGGAGGCAAGCAACTTTACCCTCAAAGTGCCTTGCAAACAATTCACAGTGGGCCTCCGAAGGATCTAAAACTCCATTATCTGGAGTTGATGTCGACAGACCCCTGACAATACAGAAAAGCTCCACTGGGTGGCTACTTGAGGATGCGATGGAGGCAGAGAAGTGGGCCTTCCTTGCCACCCTCACCGCCACACAGTAGGCATGTTTATGATGTTTTACTCATGCCTGATCAGCCTCACAGCATGTCTTTTGCCACTTGCACTCTAGCCATCGTCCAGCCTATTTCATTGCCCTTAGTTCACTGGTGCACCAAGGTGAAAACTGAGCTTAACGATGCTAGACAGGATGCTCAGGGGCAACCGTGTTAAGAGCTCAACGCACCTAACTGTTCCACAGCATGCCAAGGGCTTCAATAGGGTCACCTGTATCTACTGAGAACTCCCCCAGGCCATTCAGGAATCCTATGGATTCCATTAGTCTCCGGGGGCCGACCATCTTAATCTGTCCACCACCCCTGCAGGGGAGGATAGGATCCGTAAGTCTAAACTTCACCAGGAAGTGGTCTGACCATGACAATGGGGTGACATCCACACACCCCATCTCCAGACCAATCCTTCCTCCATCTGGAGCAAAAACCAAGTCGAGATTGGGCCCTGCACTATGTGTCAGGCCAGTGACAACTTGAGACAGCCTCATGGTCGTCATGGAGGCCATGAAGTCCTGAGCTGGAACACTAGAGGCAGCCTCAGCATGAACACTGAAATCACAATAGTTCTGGGCTCCTCCAATGCCACAGCTGAGACAGCCTCTGCCAGCTTGGTCAGCAAAGCTGCCAGGCAGCAAGGTGAACGGTACACCAGCAGCAACCCTAGTTTATTGTCTCCTTGGCCTGATGCAGGCCCTCACAGCCAGGTCCAAGACAGAGTGGTTTCCTGGTAACAGAAATGGAATTTCTGTAGACCACAGCAACTCCTCCCCATTGTCCCTGCAGCCTGTGCAGTTGTTGCACCAAGTATCCAGGTGGGCAAAGCTGGGTCATATCAACTCCTCCCAGCTCACCCACCCAGGTCTCGGTAATGCACACCAAATCGGCACCTTCATCCATGATCAAATCATGGATGAACATGGTCTTATTGTGTACCGATCTGGCATTAAACAACAGCACATACAGGCCAGTGGGCACAGCACATGAGCAATGAGGAACCCATCCATGAGGGGAGTGGGAGCGAGGAACAAGGCGTAGATAGCCTTGCCTTCATCTTCTATGGTAGCTCACCTCCTCTCCATGGCTATACCTCCCTCTACCCATGATCACTGAAATTGGGGTGGCAATACACATGTTTCTCCTTACTAAGACTTCTCCTAAATACTTGATATGGACACAAGAGACCACCAACAAAACCTACCTGAACTAGTTATCCCAGTAGGCCTGTGACAGAATTGGGAACAGTCAGACACACTCAATAATTTTCACACAGGGCACATCTAACCCCCCCCATCTCACACCCAGGGAGTACAAGCCTTCTGCCAGTTGCAGACTCTCACTCTGAAGGCATCTGGTGACTTTCTCCTATCTGTACAGGCTCTCACCCTGCACAGGAACTACACATGCGCCATACGCCCTCCCCACTGCCAATCTCCTCTAGATTGGTTAAAAAAAATAGAAGGGGGTAGTGCCCTCACCCTCACCAGTGGTGATGCCACCAGGACTGCCACCCAAAGCCCCCTGACCCAGCCAGGACCTGACGCAAGAGGCTGCAAGATTGACTGCAGCCTCTCTCTGCAGTCAGGATCCCAGTCTTTGCAGCAGTTACCTGGGACCTCAGCTGTCTCAAGAGACAGCAACCCAGAGGAGCGAGCGAGCAAGCACCCAGATGCTCAAGTACCCACTCCCAGGGAAGGTCTTCTCCAGTCCCCCAGATGTTCCAACGGTATTTTGCTGGATATCCCTCAAGGCTTTGTGCACATTTGCTTGGAACCCATGCAAAGCCACATACCGTTTTGGAGGCACACAAAGGGATGCTCGTCCATCCCTAATTTAGATCCAACCTATTGTCTACCATATTTCCAGCAGTGTAAATGGAACATGAAGTCTAGTTCCTCTGAGATATCCTCAGATGCCTTCATTGAATGAGATCATGATTGTGAGGGGAAATTGAGAAAATGCATTCTTATGCATCAAGAGCAGCTGAACATTAGAAAAACAAAATACAATAATCAGTTTTTTTTCTGTAGCCTATATCACCTGCACTAACCTGAGTTAGACTACATTCTCCAGGCTGGTATTTGGAAGTCTTGGTTAAACTGTGCATATGCTTATGTGCAGGAATACAGCAGAATATTAACATATATATCTATAACACTTATATAGTATTTCTATCCTAGATTCACTGCTTTATACATATGTACTGTAATCTATCTAGATCTTTCAAGATCAGGCAAACTTCCTTAAAATAAAGGCCTGAAATTAACAATCTTTTCTATTGTGAACTACACACCTTGGTCCTGGCAAGCAGCGGAGCACCTCGTTCCAGAAGGAGTTCTACAACCTGATCATGTCCACTTCGTGCAGCGCAGTGGAGCGGAGTCAGTCCATCCTTAAAAGAAGTAACAGCAAAATGTCAAGCATAAAGAACACTTGTGTGTCCATGGAACATTCTATTCCTTGAGTCATCTGTTATCTGCCACTGCCCAAAACACTGCAGCACAATTGGGCATTTTCTGTGAGGGACGTGTTTGGAGAACCACTTGTCAGTGAAATCGTATGGTATCTTTCAAGCAAATGACCATCACCACTCAGGAAGAACCGGCACTGGCATGAAGAGACATTACACATTTCAGATGACCAAAATGGTAAGCTGCCTCCCTCCCTGCCTCCATGGGCAGAAGTATTTCCTAGTGGCTTCCACATGGATGCACCAATGTACACCAGTCTCCAGTTCAGAAGCCAAAGAGAAGAGGCATTTTCTCCTAGTATCTCTATGATTTTGGAACTGTCCTGGCTGCCTGTATGTACTCATGGTAAAATGATATAGAGCAAATCCCTGAATTGTTTCAGATTGCTTTTGAAACAGGGCATGAAAGTCAATACTACAAAGATTTGGGGGGACCAGAATAGGGAGATGGGGAAAGAAGAACTGAAAAACATAGCATGAAATCAACAGAGGAAGAAGTGTTAATTTGCTAAGGGTGAAAAGCAAACAAGGCCTAACAGCCATTTGGCAAACTTGCTGTGACAGCACTGTCTCTCCGTTGAAGAACATCCTGTCCCAAAGCACTTGCAAGGCTTCTCTGCTACTGAACATGATGGTTAGCAAAAGACAAGTCAATGAAAGATTTAGGGACTGAGTGCATTCTAGGTGACTCTAGACCTCAGAGAACAAGAGATGGAGAGGGAATGACTGAGTTTAAAGTAAAGTAGGATGTACATTGCTAAATGAGAGGACATAAGGAAAGGACGCAAAGGGAAAGAAATCTGCCCAAATTATACTGGATGTTGTCTTTGGAGACATTTGCAAACATGCCCATTTCCATTGGACACAATTCAGCAAGAGTTACTAGCAACCAAGGCCCCATCTGCACTATACATTTAAAGCAGTATTATACCACTTAAAGAGTCATGGCTTCGCCAAAAGATTTCTGGAAACTTTTTTTTTTTATCGTTAATTTTTATTCAAAGTTTCAAAAAACAAAACAAAACAAAAACAAATTAATAACTAATACAATAAAATAAAATGTTGACTTCCGATTTGTCGCAGATCAGTTATAGGTCTATAATATATAACAAACCTGTCTCTTAATATATTACAAAATCACTTTCCTCCAGTAGTTATCTTAATTAATCATCAAATCTCATTAACATCAATTTATTCTTTCCGCAAAAAGTCAAAGAGAGGTTTCCACTCCTTGAGAAATATATCCATCAATTTTTCTCCAAATAAACATGTCAATTAATCCATCTCATCAAGTCTGCTAGGTCCAGTAATTTCAATAGCCATTCTTCCATTATCAGTGTTAATTCCATCTTCCATCTTCCATCCTTGCACCCATAATAATCTTGCTGTCATAGTCATATATAATAAGAGTCTGATGGGAATTTCCTTCCTCACAAATATTTCCTTGCCATCAATTCTGAATGTGTTACTGAAATGTTGTTGTAAAGTCATATCTCTGTTCCTCTTTTTTACGAAATGCACTAGCACATCTCTTGAGAATTTTTCCATTGTCACATATCTGTAATTAATTCTATAAATTTTCTCTATTTCAAGCTCCATCACATCATTCCAGTCCAGAAATTTTTTTGAAACATTGATAGCTTTATCTCTGATATCTTCATCAATTTCTTCAGGGACAACGCTGAATCCAAACAGTAATCTTTATCTCTAGGGTCCATAAACTCCAAATCTTTTTCCAGTTCCACATTTGATATATCTGTTCCAATCTCCAGGACTTGCATCTTCCCTTTAATTTTTCTTTCTTCTTCTATTGCTTGTCTAGTTATATCTTTGATCTCATCAACCTCCTCTCTCATAAAATCCCCTATTTATTTCAACTCCTGCTTCATTTTGCCAAATTCAATTTTCATCTCTTGTTTGCCATGTCTCAGTTCTTGTTTCGTTATCTCAATCTCATCCATTATTTTCTGAAACATATTTACATCCAGGGTCTCAGCCACTTTCTTAATTGTCATTCTTAAAACCAAGAAGAAGAAAAACCCTTCACTTTCCAATATAGCACTATTCCCAAGCAAAGAGCAATTTATTTCTTTTTCCAGCAACAAAGGAGTTAATATTCCAAACCTGATGACATCATAATGTAGACAGCACAAACTGCCTTATCTCTTATGTGTCCAAGAATGCAAAACAAATTTAGTTCACAGCATCCAAATAGTTAGTGGCATAAAGAACAAGCAGATTCGTCAAAATGAAGTAGACCAAAAAAAATAGTCCCAGACATATAATACTCAAAAGTTCATATAAATCAAAAATTTTCTCCTCAGATTAGATGCCCCTCATCCGTTTGTATCTTTATAATGCTCAATTCCAGACCAGCTTTTTGCAATAAAAACAGGTAAGCTATTTCGATTTCCTTCCGCCTTAATTCCATATATAAAAGAGAAAAGTTATAACTCCCCCAGGGATTCTTTACTGCTGATTCTTTTAACAAATCTCTTTTACTGCAACAATTTAAGCCAAATGATAAGGACAGACAGAAGAATGCTTCCCTGTTAAAATTTGTTTTTCTTTGAAGAAAAGAAAAACGTCTCGCTTAATCAGTTTGAGCTTGCTTGAAATTCCCTGGCTCCGTCCGACATTGCTGGCTGGTCCTTCGTTCATAGGCGATCCTAATGAATTCAAGTCCCCCAACAAACACAGCGAAGCTTGTGGATGATCTCTTCATTTCTCCCTTGCCTGGGAGAAAGTTTTTACCAGTCAAAAAAAACCCTTTTGACTGGTTTTAAAACTGAAAAAGCTTCCTCTGAGACGAGAGCTCGTCTCAGAGGCAGGCACAAGCGAAGCAATCCTTCCCGGAAGTCCCCGGAAACTTTATTTTGTTAAGGGTACTGAGTGTTGTTAGGAAACCCCTATTCCCCTCACATAGCTACAATTCCCAGAGTTCCTTGGGAAGAGGGATTCTGGGAATTGTAGCCCTCTGAGGGGAAATTTAACTCATAATGTAAATTAATGTTTCTGCTCTTTTTTCTTATTTATTTATTTTATTTATTTATTTTCATTTCTAGACCGCCCATAGCTAATAGCTCTCTGGGCGGTGTACAAAACGAGATTAAAGTACAATATAGAATAACATCAATAACAAAGGAACACATTAAACTAAAAACATAAACATAAAGCATTAAACATTAAAATGCCTGGGAGTATAGCCAGGTCTTAACCTGGCGCCTAAAAGAAAGAACCGTAGGCGCCAGGCGTATTTCCTCCGCTAAGCTGTTCCATAATTCGGGGGCCACCACAGAAAAGGCCCTAGATCTAGTAACAGTCCTCCGGGCATCCTGGTGAGTTAGTACCCGGAGGAGGGCCTTAGATACTGAACGAAGTGAACGGGTAGGTTCATAGCGGGAGAGGCGTTCTTAGCACTATTGCCTGTTTATTGATACTTTTATTAAAAGAGTGCCAAGACTTGGAAGATTAATTAAACATTTCCAAAACATTATTTTTATACATCAATAACTTGTTCCCTTGCTTTTGATTCTCTGCCAGTCCCATCTCTTATTCCCTAATCTGTCCCACCTCATGGGGCGCCCAAATTCTCATAGTCATAGACCCTCTTGTCCACAGACGCCCTGTCCATCATGCTTTATTTTATCAACATTTTTCTTCTCCAGACAGGACTCTGAGATCACACAGTGCATAACAACTGGCTTTTCTAGTGGCTGCATAATATAACTGTGGATGCTGTGTTACCTGCTGATTTCTCAGCATTCCCCATTCAGTAGGTGTGTTCATCTGCACAGCCTGCTTGCTAGAGACAGTGTCTTTAGAGCTGCCCCGAAATTTCACAGAAGACATTTTTCTGAGAAAACTACTGAGATTTTTCTTTTTCTCTTCCCCCTCCCAAATGACAGCCACTTTGCAGAATTCTATCTGAATATTTCCACCAATTTTTAAATTGTTGTTATGATGGCTATTTCTCCATCTGCACCACCTCAATGCCCTAGAATGCTGCTAGGACGCCAAATGGTGACCATGCTGCCAACGCAGTTGGGGCTGCGGCTACCTGCAGCAACACTCACACACTAAGATAAAAAGATTGTTGAACCCCACCCATTAGCTACTCTTGGAGAATTTCTCTGCCTCCTGGAAAAAAATCAGTAAAATGGTTGCCCCAATTTCTCTGCCCACAAATAGGGTGAAGAATTATGAGAGGCCATTTCTTCACAGCTCTGCTCTTAAGATAGCAGTATTCCCTTCTTCAAAGCTGATGAGTGAAGTGACTGAAAGTAACTGTCAATATGTACATGTGTACTTCTCAAGCACCCTTCATAGTACACTCTCAAGGCACTGGCTTCAAATGCACTGGAATGAGAAAACCATACTATGGAAGACAGTATGAGCAGTGCTCCACTTCAGTAGGAAAAATGATGCCATTACTGAAACATGAAAAACCCAGACTCAGATTAAGCCCTAGTGAGCCCCACACATATGTGCAGAAAATTAAAGGAATACATTAAGTCATATCTTTTTGCCCAGGCCTGTCATTTCTGAAGTTTTGTTTTTATCTGTTTTTACAATGATGTTTTACTGCCTTATGATACTGTTTTATTGTTTTATGTTATTTTTGTATATTGCTTAGAAATTTTTAAATATTAAGCAGTTTAGAAGAGACATTTGGTCTTACCGTGAAATCGGTCTTCTCTGTGCATGTCAAAGATGATATCAGGTGGGTAACTAGCTCCACCTAGCGGTTGAAGGCAAAAGTGTACTGCTGACGTTTTACTGTAGCTCCATTCCTGGTCTGCGCCTGCTCCGTGCTCAGTTTACAATGACAAGCCTACCAAATCAGGCCAATAAACGCCACAAACAAGACCAGACAACAGTACTCATACACTCTCTGCTCCAGAACTAACCGTGCTTATAAAGGCAGCCCAGCCCTCATAGGGAGTGGCCCTGATATCATCTTTGACATGCACAGAGAAGACCGATTTCACGGTAAGACCAAATGTCTCTTCTCCTGTGCATGGAAAGATGATATCAGGTGGGACATACCAAAGCTGACCCATGTAGGGTGGGAATACTGCTGGGCTGTGGTCACGAATGATTCTTGAGGACGTGCTGTAGCACCCTCCTCCCAAAGGCTGCCTCCGATGAAGCATAGGAGTCAATGTTATAATGTTTAATGAACGTATTGGGAGTGGACCATGTGGCTGCTCTACAAATCTCTGCGAGAGGGGCATTACGGGAAAAGGCCGCTGATGTGGCCGCTGCTCTGGTAGAGTGAACTACTATTCCGGTAGGATGAGCCAATCTTAGAGAGGCATAAGCTAATGATATGCATGCCTTAATCCACCTGGCTAGTGTGGACGTGGACACCTTATTCCCTAGGGAGGTAGGGTGGAAAGAGACAAACAAATTATCTGTTTCCTGAATTGGCTTTGTCTTGGAAATATAAACTTTAAGCGCTCTTTGCACATCAAGAGAGTGCCAGGCTTTCTCTAAAGGGTGGACAGGATTCGGACAAAAGAACGGCAATATCAGCTCTTGCTGGCAATGGAAGGTAGACAACACTTTGGGACGAAAGGAAGGAACAGTACGTAGGACTACTCTATCCTTATGAAACATATAAAATTTTTTATGGACGGATAGGGCATTCAACTCAGATACTCTACGGGCCGAAGTGATGACCACGAGAAACAAGACCTTAAAGGAGAGAAGACGGAGGGAAACCTGACTCAGAGGTTCAAATGGAGGTCTTTGAAGGGCTGACAAAACTTTATGTAAATCCCAAGTTGGGTAGTGGTGCTCCGTAGGTGGTGCTGTTATTGTCGCACCCCTGAGGAAACGTTTGACGAAGGGGTAAGATCCGATCGGATTATCCAGAGATCTGGAGAGGATTGCCGACAAGGCCGAACTTGGCACTTCAGGGTATTTGGTCTGAGACCCAAAGATAAGCCGTCTTGTAGAAAAGACAAGATCTGGTTGACCCCCGCCTTCCGAGGAAGAATTCCTTTCTGCTGTGACCAGGATGAGAAGGCCTTCCATGTGCTCTCATAAATTCTGAGTGTGGAAGGGCGTCTAGAAGCCATCATAGTTTCCAACACTTGGGGAGAGATGCCTTTTTCAAGAGTCTCCTCCGTTCAAGTTCCATACAGGAAGCGCCCACCACTCTGGATCCGGGTGCCGGAGCTGTCCCTGAGAGAGTAGGTCCCTTCGCACTGGAATCTGCCATGGTGGTTCCACCGACAGGTCGAGAAGGGCTGGAAAGCAAGGTCTCCGTGGCCACCATGGAGCCACTAATAGAATTGCCGATCCCTCGGCCCGAAGCTTTTTGATCAGCCTGGGAATAACTGGAATCGGAGGAAAGGCATACAGTCTGCCCGGAGGCCACCGGAAAGTTAAGGCATCTGTTCCCTCCGCGCCTGGTGTCACATACCGGGAGAGGAACCTCTTACCTGTCGATTGTGCCTGGTGGCAAAGAGATCCGCATGAATGCGGCCAAAACGTTTCACTATCTGATGAAAGGCCTCTGGATGAAGAGTCCATTTCCCGTGAAGTAGCTTTTCCCGACTGAGCCAGTCCGCTTGGCTGTTGTCCTCCCCCTTGAGATATTCTGCCGCTATCAAGTCGACATTGTTCTCTCCCCATGGGAAGAGGAGAAAGGCTACCTTCTGAAGAAGGAGGGAGCATGTACCCCCCTGACAGTTCAAATAAGATTTGGCCGACACATTGTCTGTTCTGACCAGCACTGCTCCCAACTGTCTGGAGGTCGCAAGGTGCCTGAGGGCCAGACGAACTGCACGCAGTTCGAGCACGTTGATCGGCAGAGTGGATTCCTGAGGCGACCATGTGCCTTGAACCACCTGCCTGTCGCTTATAGTTCCCCAACCTGATAAGCTGGCATCTGATGTTATCAGGGTGTGTGGTGGATCCTGGAACGGAACGCCTCTCGTTAGGTTGAATTCGTGGGCCCACCACAACAGTGACTGTCGAACCTGTGGTGACAGAGTTATCCTGCGGTGATGTCTGGACGCTATGTCAAATTGGAAGGGCAGAAGTGCCCACTGAAGTGTGCGGGAGTGATGACGTGCCCAAGACGTCATTTGGAACGTGGACACCATCAAGCCGAGAAGTGTTGCCAATTTCATCAGGTCCGGCGAGGGGGATGATAGGATATCCAATGCTACTTGTCTCACCGCGAAGCGGAGGTACCTTCTGTGAGGGGGAAAGATTGGTATGTGAAGGTATGCCTCCTTCAGGTCGATAGAGGAGAGGGAGTCCCCTATCCTCAGCGCTTCCGTGATTGAAAGCAAGGTGTCCATACGAAACTTGCGATATTGTATGAAGCAGTTTAGACTTTTGAGGTCTAACACAGGCCTGGACGAACCGACTTTTTTCCCGACAGTGAAGAATAGAGAGTAACTTCCCAGGAACCTCTCTCCTGGAGGAACTTTCTCGATGGCTGCCATGTGCCGAAGATGGGAAACTGACCGCAAAACTTTGTCCCTGTTGTGTGGATTCGTTGATAGAGGGGATGGAATGAATCCCGCTGGAGAGGTGGAAGAAAATTCCAGGCGAAGGCCGTATCGAAGAGTGTGTAGGACCCACCGATCGGAGGACAAGTCCTTCCATCGGTGAGCAAACTGTTGGAGACGGCCACCCACCGGCGAGGCGGAGGCGTCAGAACTGACCTCTGTTTCCACGTGACTGGGGTGTGAATCCGGAGCGACCCGAAAGGTGTTGTTGGGACTTAAGCTGGCTGCGCTGTCTATTCCAGAAGGGACGGCTGTAGTGGGCGTCCTTCTGTCTTCCAAAGGGATGTGAGCCCCGAAAGGAGTACGACGGGAAATATGGATGGAGTGACCGACGAAAGGTTCTGCCGTCATCCCTTTTCCTGGTGGATGGGATGGACTTTTTCTTTTCCTTAGTTTCCAAGACATGCGCGAGGGCGGTGTCCCCGAATAATTTGCCTCCCACGTAGGGTTCCGAGGCAAGGTTCGAGCGAGCTGCAGGGTCTGCTTCCCAGTGATGAAGCGAAAGGGTCCTTCGCGTGAAGACCCCTGCCGTCAGTGACCTTGCTGCGAACTGCATAGCATCCATGGACGCATCTGCCATGAAGGTAACCGCCCGAGAGACTTTCAGCAGAGATTTGCGCACTCGGGTTGGGTCTTGCTGTGGGTCATCCAGCAGGTCCTCCAACCAGAGAAGGGAAGCTCGAGCAAATACCGAGGAGGCTGCTGCTGCCCTGATGGAAAGCACACTAGCCTTGTGCGCTCTTCTAAGCCCCTGGTCCATCTTACGCTCAGTGGTATCCTTGAGGTGAGCATCTGAGTCTTTCAGGTTCAAAGATGGATTCAGGAGATTGACTATAGGCGCGTCTATGAGCGGGATCTTCAACTGATCCATGAGCGGTTGATCTAGTGTATAATATTTGTTGGCGATGGAAACTGACTTTTTGAATTGTAAAGGAATGTCGAATTCTGATTTGAGCACCTTCGGAAGAAGAGAAGGAAGCTTCAACACTCTCGACCTAGGTTTTGGATCCGGACATACTGCTGCCACTCTCAAGGTAGATGGAGTAGGAGAATCCTCTGTAGAAGTGAGAGCAAGGGCTTCCATCGCCTTGCACAGCAGAGGAAGAAAATGAGCCTCTTGAAATATCCTGGTAGATAGAATCTCCTCAGATTCCGACTCCCCACTCCATTCCTCCTCATCCAAGACAATCAATTCATTTTCTGCGTCCACAGGCTCCTGGTCAGGGAGCTGAAGATGTCTGCCTTGAGATGCCGCATGGGGATCTGGAGACGAGCGGCCAGGAGAAGGGCGAGGATCTGTCCGCAAGTGATCTGTAAGCGGATACCTCGATGGCTGGGAGCCTGAAGCTGTTTGAGAAGACAAGTCCCTGGCCAGATCCAATAAGAGAGCCTCTCTCAGCTGCTCCTTAATCTGTTGAATTGAATGCGCTGACAGATGTAACTGAACAGGGCAAGCCTGAGTGTGAGAAGAGTAGAGCCTATGCCCTTCAACCGATTGAACCTGTTGAACAGGGATTGGTTCATCCAAAAACCCAGTAAAGGCCTCAGGAGAGGAGGTAGTAGAAAAAATAGCATCTAATGGAGGTTGGGGCTGGTTGCCTTCGTCATCAGAGAGTGATTCCAGGTCTCTCTGGTCCCTTGTATGGTGGACAGGAGCTTGACCATCTCTACAAGTGCGCTTATGTGGGACAGATATCTTGCCTTCTGTAGCCACCCTGCCCGCCAGAATCTGAGCCTCAGCCACCTCGTGCCTGACGGTAGAGGGGCGGGCCGCCGCTACTTCAGAATGATCCCGAGGAATGAGACTGCTCCAATCCCAGGTTGGGAAGGGGCTCTGAGACTGCGTCTGTTGATGCCATGTGGGGAGGCGGCTTCAACCCCTTTGAGAGGTGTTTCATTTTGTGCGTGGCTTTCCCCATCGCGGGCACACACTGCGGGACTTATGGGGTTAATAATGCTGCTGTTGGTGATTGACAGAGCTAGTAAACGACCGGACGAGGCTCGAAGTTTAGCAGCGGCCGGCGTCTTCCCCTCTATTGCTTCTGCGCGTCTACCTCCTCTCCCACTACAGAGCGTGTAAAAACGAAAGCCGCTCGTAAATAGCGAGAAATAACTGGGTGTAGGCCTGGGTATCGAGCCCTGGGAAGGCTGCCGCTAAGGTTAAAGCCGCCAACGCTGTAGCTTGCTGAACGAGGAGGAACGTCAACGAAAGTAGTTAGAGAAGGAGTCTGAATAGGTCGACGGCTGCCAGAGCCGCGGGGAGGGGCTGGCTGTTCCTCGCCACGGGGGAAGGTTAGAAGAAAAAGGACAGAAGGAACCTTTTTTGTCTGTTTGTTTGTTTAAACTATTACCGAAGGAAGAGGAATAAGAAAAACTTTGAGGGAAAGAACAAGAATGAACTCACACAAAAGACCCAAACAACAAAACGCTACAAGCCTGAATCACGGAGTCAGAGAGAATCCAACCACTTTCTGTGAGGCAAAAGAGAAAAACTGAGCACGGAGCAGGCGCAGACCAGGAACGGAGCTACAGTAAAACGTCAGCAGTACTCTTTTGCCTTCAACCACTAGGTGGAGCTAGTTACCCACCTGATATCTTTCCATGCACAGGAGAAAGACTTTTAAATGAATAAATAACGTGCATGACAACATCTCTTCATATTGCTGGACTTGAATCCAGCTCCTCACACCAGTTTGTAACTAGTGAGGCACTCTCCAGTTCACTGAGTCATGCTGCCAGCTTTAGGTCTTAATTGACACATTCAGTTCTTGCCAAGATTCCAGTTAGTAGCCAGGTCCTATTTTCTGCCTACAACCAGGAAGCAAAGCAACAAGAGTACTGTGACAAATCTCTGAGGCCTTGTAGGTTTTATAGTCAGTAGGTGAACCTGTTAATCAGTTCAGCAATTGTCAGTTGTTCCCCAAGAAACAAGTGTTTTGGACCTAGAAGTGGAAAGCCCGGGAAAGGCAGAAATCCAGAGGGTGATCAGATTTCCATTCAGTAAGCACACTATCAAAATCCAGTTCTAAGGGAACTATGGTTTTATTTTCTTTCAGGTTAGTAGTAACATTCAGTAGGTTTATGCTCAATTATAATCACTAGAGAGAGATATTGGGAAGGCTCTTAAAGAAGCATATTTGGGGTTTATTAATATAGTCTGTCAATGATAGCTTTGCACATTCTGTCAAAAGTAATTAAGTCTTTTCTTGAGCATAGTGGGATTTCCCGTTTTTTAATTGTTTACTCAGATACCATATTTGTTTTCTGTTGTTTGCCATTTTTCCTTAACAGCAGAAGGTCTGTGGCTAAGATTCTGTCCTCAGAAAATAAGGAGAAACACATTTTCTGTATTGCATTTAAAGAAAAGTACCATAATTTGTTTAACCTGCTCATAGCCTCTTGTCTTCCTTCTGAACCCTATGGCCAAACCATGAGTTAACATGTATCTGAAATCTCACAAGGAAGAAAATCTGATGGTGTTTGTGTGGGCTAAAGTTGAGAAACAGTAAGTGGTAATTGCCCTCTCCAGAAACAGCTTTGCCTTTAATGGGCATCTTGGCCCCCAGAGTCCAATCTACCAGGTAGGATGTGAAGTGTGAAGCCCAAAGAGGAAGTGGTGGTGGCAGTTTTTCCGACTGCTAAGAATTGATTATAAATTGCAAAATCATTGGGAAAGATGCTTTTCTATTTGCTTCTCCAATTGACAAATGCTGAAGCTAGTCTCAAGAGAAGACTGTTATTTTATCCTAATACAGGCTCATCAAAGAAAACTGGGAAATAACATCATCCCAAGTTTGCTTTTTATTACTGTACTTACTTACAGCAAAGCAGACGAAGTAAAAGTAAAACAAAAGGTACATAGAATAAAAGCCTGACACAAGGACATTAGACAGTGGCATGACACGGGCAAACAAAACCAAAGCTCTGCAATCTCCCATACTGAAAAGCTATCAGCAGTATCCTTGAGAATGTAGAAAAAAGATGGTACTGAACCTGTGCAAATTAAGATGCCAGTGCTTTGGGATGCTCTCTAGATTCTGTGTGGGTGTCTGCATGCTGGCAGCTTTGAGTGACACTACCAGCTGACATGGGTGATAAGCAAAACAATGAAAGACTTTTAAAATTAGATTCTTTGTGAGACACTGGAGGTGGTCCTATACAGATCATCTAGTCTAAGGCTGCACTTTGATCTAGCAGGTTTAGCAGTGCTCCGAGTTCAGAAGATGTGGAATAGTGTACAAGAAAGTAAGATGTGACTTGTACAATCACAATAGGCTTTCATGTTTGGATGGAATAGATGCCTAAACCAAGCTTTTAGAATACTTTTGTCTGTAAGCCTGTCCCAGAACTTACAGAGCATGAATCAAAAAGAGCATTAACTTGCTCTCACTCGCCTTCAATGCATAAATGAGTCTCTTTCTCTCTCCTCTATTTCTCTCTTTTTTGCAGTACACAGCTATCTGCTTGTTTTTCTACACTAGTACTGCAAGTCTGTCTTTATGCAATTACAGTTCTGCACATATGTAGCATATGGAACATATGAAGCTGCCTTATATTGAGTAAAACCATGGATCCATCTAGTTCAGAACTGTCTATTACTCCAACCAGCATTGGAGTGCCAGGACCACAGGATATTTTTCAGCCCCAAGATCTTTAAAAACAAAACAGAACTGAAAACTATTTTCTATTTCATGTAATACAAAGGGAAAAATAAATTATTTTTGTAGAATTCCGCTTCAAGCACTAGGTGGAAGACAACTTACTTGGAGGTGTCCTAGTGTCCACTCAAGAAATCAATTATCTTTGTTGAATTCAAGATTAGCATTAATGCTTGTGGTTTCTCAATTACTGTTAGGACTATCATAGATTGCTTGTCTTTCTGGCACAGTGCTTTTCAAACTGGAATTCCAGGAATGCTTGAAAACTTAGCTGAGAAGTTCAGCAAGAGTGGACAACCTCCTCTGAAAGATTAGGTGGCACTGAATACATTTTTGAGATGTTACTGAAGCAAAGTGGCAATTGTGAAGCAAGAATGTCAAGTATCCAAAGTTTTCACTCCATGGACAGAAGGAACTTCCATTCACAAAAGAGCTCCTTCCATGAACAAAATGACCTCTTCCATGAGTGCAAATTCTCTTTTCATTCACAGAACAAAAGTTCTGGACCCAAGACATTAGGAATGGCTTTCTGAATGGAGGTCTTGGCAGGAATATATCTTGCTGTTTTTATTTCTGGTCCCTGCCTAAACCAACAAAGAAACAAAAAATGAACAAACAAAAAAGATGCATGATGACATTCATTCAGGGAATAGAAACACTCACCCTGGTTTTGGCATCGATCTGCCCTCCACGATCCAACAAGAGCTTCACCATGTTTGTGTTTCCCCTTTTGGAAGCCACATGCAGTGGGGTGATTCCATTCTACACCATGAAAAGAACAAACAAAAAGCATGATGGGCTTGAAGAGGTTCAATGGGGATGGCTTTGCGTTTTGACATGATACAGTATAGAAGATAAGCAAGGAAACATCACAGCATACAGAAAACACTAAGCGCTGTCCTACCTCGAGAAAAGTTCTCATTGCAATAATCTGTATATGCTGTCAAGTGAAACTAAAATATATACATGTTTTATATCTATAGGAAAAAAAGACATCTGATTTGTGCTGTTTTAACATTTTGTTCAAATAAACAGAAGTTTAGTACAGCTATAATTAATGAGAACTGAAGACTTTACTTATTGTCAAAAATAAAGAAATTTCAATTGGTAATCACTAGAATTACTTAATTTAAATGCAATAATATAGGTCCAAATATTTCTGTTTATGTCTGCACATAAATGTCATGACAGCAATGTGCATATATAATTTTAAAATGTGCAACCTTTTAGGGCTTTTTGTGTGTTCACGAGACTCCTCACTAATTTATAAAGCAACAACAAAAACATTAACCCAACATCAAACACAACATTCACACTGTATACAAGACAAATAAAATGTTCACATTAATCAATATTCATAACATACCGGTGGACTTAAATATACAGGCACAGTCACAGCATACATTAGCTCAGACACAATGAAGCCTATTATCATAACAAATATCAGCATTAAAAAAGTCCTAATTAGGATGGAAGATTTCATCTTTCTTCATTTTCAACAATTGTCCCGGCACATACTTTGGCTATGCATTAGGTTTCTTGGTGGGAAACAGGAAGAAAAGATAAAAACAGCTGAAAGTTAAGTGTCAGCAAGACTTTTAGAAGCTTGGAAAATCAGTCCTTTATTATTTTATTTATTTTCATTTTTATTGTACTTTTCCTTTTTTAGATGTTTTTATTTTTTATTGTATTTTTATTGTTTCTTGCTATTTTGTTAGTCACCCTAGGAACATAAATTTATATTGAAGGTACAGAATAGAAATTATGTAAATGAATAAAAATATTATGAAAAAGCAAACCCTAACATCCTTATCCATTTGCGTATGCCATGCATGCAGCAGCCAGGGCTGCCCACATATAGCACCTTCAGACAGTTGGTGATCAAGTCTTCAGCTCTTAAGTGGCAAATGGGAGGGAGAACCAACAGCACAATTCTAGGCATGACTAATCTAAGGTAAAATCAATGGGATTTACTAGTCTGTACAGGATTGTAGCCTAAATACCACTTCCTGCTCTTATGAGTACATAGTCCCAGCAAGTTGAATGCAGGGAGGAAACATGCACATGGCACTTATTTGTGAAGAACAGGGGTGGGGAACCTTTTCCAGCTCAAGGGCCACATTCCCTCAAGGGGAACCTTCTGGGAGCCGCATGCCGGTGACAGGCAGTGCTAGAGGCAAAAGCGGGCAAAGCAACGGATATGACTCTTACTTTTGTAAAGGAGGCTGCATTCTAGCCATGCAAAAATCAGTGGTTTCTATATACACACACATACCTCTCCACTCAGGCAAGCAAGAGGCATTATTACAAATCAAGGACACAGTCCAGCCACGGAAGGGCTGGGAAGAATGCAGCCAAAAGATGAGGAAATAGCCAAAGGAGAGTCCTAAGGCCCAGACAGAGAGGCCTAGATGGCGGCACTTGGCCCCTAGACCTGTGGTTCACCACTCCTGCTGTAGAGGGATATTCATCCAGCGTGGAATTAGCTATTATTAACTTATTTCCACCACCACCCTTTTTTACCATCTTCCCACTTAATTTTCAAAGTGGCTAACAAAATTTGTTAAAATAAAACAACAGCTTAAAAGCCCATCTGAACATGTTACAATATAAATACAACTGAGGGTATAATCATATACCTTGTTTCCTAGGAGTAAGCCCCACTGAATGGGCCTTTATAGATCACATTATTATGCAATTAAAAGGCACTCCAAAAACACACTGTAAAAAGTACATTTTCAGTGCCTGCTGTAGAGAAGGAGCCAGAAGGATTCCCTTTGGAGAGTATTCCATACATCAGGTGCCACAACAGAAAAGATCCTGTTCCTGATGTGGCCAAGCACCATTCAGTTGAGGAGCAGGACCTTCAATGTTTATTCAGCATTCAGACAGGTTCATATGAACAAGGAAGTTCTTAAGAAAGCATAAGAATTTGTGTGCAAAAGCCTGCTTCCATTTGCACATGACTACTAGCTAAATTGCCATGTTAATCTATTGATTAAAAGTACGCTACATATTTACTTGAGTTAAAGACAATTAAAGAGATGGAGCCTATTAATGTGTGCAAACTATATATGCATACAGAGTTATGAATGTAAGGCATCTGCTCCACACAGTTTTTTAAGAATGGCAAATGTTATATTAATTATTCAATAAATTTGTTTTTTTAGGTGTGTACATGAAATTTACATTATTTTTTCCACATACAAATATATTATGTGAAAATAAAAGGTTGCATTCAATGCAGCACTAAGGTAATCATTCCGACAGCACAAGGATTTCTTCTTGCACAATGGAATGATCTTCCCGTCTCTTCCACTGCATGTGCCCCCTAAAACTGTTTTTGGGGTTCCCTCAACCCTCCAGAGCAGATTTCAGGATGGCACAGGGAGAGTACAGGGGAGGAGCAACCCTGTTACACTAATGCTAATTCAAGCTCTAGTGCAAAAAGTTAATTGAATACTACCCAAAGCAAATTTATCACATTCTGAAAGAAATGGCTTCTTTGGTGCAGGATAAGTGTAAGGATCATTGGCTTTGCATAATTTTCCAAAGCAAATCTGTAAATAGAAATGTCTTGGCACTCCCATGATGTTTTTTGTTCTGTTTTAATTTGGCATTTAGAGAAAGTTGGAAGTTACCCTTTCATTGTTTTTTCCATTTACAAACAAAGCAAAGCATCCATACCCTTGCCGTGAAATCCACAACGGCTCCTCGGTTGAGCAGAAGTGTTGCTACATTAACATTTCCATAGTGTGCTGCTATGTGCAAAGGTGTGAATCCACTCTGCAAAAAAGAATTAGGCTTAATCAGAAAGCATCATTTTTTACATAAGTCAGTCTTTAACTGAAAGCTAGTGACTCACTAGCATTAATTTTTCCTGCGTCTGTCTACTATTACAACACAAGAGTTAATTTTAGTATTTCCTGCAAAAGGAAACCAAAAGCACTACTTTCCAGTTAAGTTAAGTGCCACCCTGGGCTCCTGCTGGGAAGAAGGATGGGATATAAATAAAACAAAACAAAATAAATAAATAAATAAATAAACATTTTTTAATATTCAGGGTTTTTCAGTTTTTATTTGTTCAGATGCAATAAAGCCTACTTTATCTGGGTTTTCTACCAAAGAAAACTACAAATCCCTTTATTCCAGCAGGGAATGTATTCCTGAGCATGCTCAGAAGAGTAACTCCATCTTTTTATATTCGCAGGATTAGCTGACCAAACTGGTAGTAAGCCAGGCTTTCTCCTGGCACCAGTTCCCTCCCCGCACAATGGTTAAGTACAATGCTTGCAAAGGGGTCTATTCCATCTGGATTTTCCCATCATTTCTTATGTCTTCATAAAATCCTTCAAAGCTTTTCTAGTATATGATCACAAAACCCAAATATTTTTTGAGACCAATGGGGATGTTTGCCCATTCATTTCCCATGGCAAATTCAAGTATTGCTTTGGTCAGAAGATCAATGTTGATTCATATCAAGTATCACCAAAGCATATTGGAATAAATGGTACAGTATAATGGCTACGCGAAGATCCTCCGTGGTGCAGAGTGGTAAGCGGCGGTAACGCAGCTGAAGCTCTGCTCACGGCCGGAGTTCGATTCCAACGGAAGGAGGAAGTCGAATCTCCGGTAAAAGGGGTCGAGGTCCACTCAGCCTTCCATCCATCCGTGGTTGATAAAATGAGTACCCGGCATATGCTGGGGGGTAAAGACAGGCCAGGGAAGGAACTGGCAATCCCACCCCATATATACGGTCTGCCTAGTAAACGTCGCAAGACGTCACCCTAAGAGTCAGAAACGACTCGCACAACAAGTGCGGGGACACCTTTACCTTTTTAATGGCTACAGCATAAAATATTAAATTGTATCCCAGAGGGTACACAAGCTCCCAGCCACAGAAATGAGGCTGCTCTTCGTTTAAACCCTCAATAAACCATGCATAGAAATAAACGATACTGAAGTGTAAGAAAACCCATCTCTGCCTTAAGGATAATGCATGAAGCACTGGACTGCATCAATGTGTAGCATGCAGGGTGGCTGCATCTGAGAATGCATGCACTAGCCTTGCTCACATGTTGTGGTAAACAATTAAACCATGGTTAATAGCTTTACGTGAGATTACTGGTCTTGCCCATTTTGGTCCTCCCTGCTAGCGCCCAGGAAAAACACATGATTCCTGGCTTTGCATTCTTTGCATTCTGCTTGAACTGGGGATTTTGATTTGTTTTGCTTAAACAGACCATGACCAATACGTATGTCAAGAACAAATTTTGGCTACAGATCATGGTTTGTTTAGAGCAAAACTAATCATGATCACCAGTTTGGACAGAATGCTAAGTCAGAGGTTGCGGTTTATTTTTCTGGCGCTCTAGCAGGGATGAGCAAAGCAAGCACGACCAACACCATCATGGTAATAATTATTAACTATGGTATATGGAGATATATGAACTGGGCCACTAATGCACATGAGCCAAAGCATGGTTTTTTAAAAAAATAAAAATAAAAAACAAAGTAACCACGTGGAAAGCCTCTATAGTTTTTGAAGTACTACAGGAGGAAGGTTTCATATTTACTTTGGTACAGAATCCTATTAATTTTAATTTTTAAGATTTTCACAGAGGTTGGAAACCCATGAAAAATAGTGAAGAGTGCACAGGGTAAGAGGCTGAGCAAGCACCTCCAAGAAGGAAGTCACTCAGATTTCCGTTATAGCTGTTGAAGTCTGCAAAGCCCCTTCCAAAGCTTTGTGGGCTCTATACGTTAACAATAACCAACCAACGACCCACAGGAACCATGCTGCAGATTAGCATTAATGAAGACACAGTGTTATATTACATGCAATTGCATTATATTTAAAAATATCCCCATAGGCTCACTCTCACTTCTAATTCCCAGTTCTTGTTATTCAACAATAATCTGGACCATCTCAAAAGAAAGGGGGAGGGGAGGGCTACATAAAAGCAAAAAAGAAAACAGACATTGGTGCATGTTTAGAAATAATATCAGATACAGTTTGAACCGTATATGACATGGGGGAGCAGGGAATCAGCAATTATCCATGGGGGGAGGAGAAGATGAACAAAACTGTTGTTTTTGGTACCTCAGTTGTCCTATTCACCATCATCTGTTGCAGCATGTTTTGGGGAAAAAGGAAAGATATTACAGATTGGCAGAAAGACAGAGACCTAAGTTGTTCATTTAAATGGTTTGTTGTTATGGGGGGGAAACCTGACAAGTGTGAGTTAGTTTTAAATTTAAATATATGCAACCCGTGTTCCAATGGGCCACAAACCAGTATCCCACTCAAGAGCAACACTGCTTCAGCTCTTCTTCTCACCCCAGCAGATTATTAAATTTACAAAGACTGAAGGTGATATTAACCTTGTGTTAACTGGACAATATTCTCAAATGCAAAAAGTGCCAAACACCCTTAGAAAGTCAATGAAAGAAAAACTTAGAAACTGAAGTATGATTTGAAAATCTAATCTATTTCCTCTTGCAGTTCCACAGTAAACAAAAGAGCTTTTATTGCAGATACCGGTTTACTATTACAGAAGGAGCAATATTATTTGCATTAATCTTTTAAAAGTAATGGAATGGATATGATTGTTTTCACGTTGCTTAATACAGTATGATTTTTTTAATGAACAGGTAAGATGTTTGATATGTTCAGTTAAAAAAAGGAATGCAACAAACATATAAATAATTTAAGGAGCTGCAAATGGCTGCAGTTTCTTCTCAGTGGTAAAACTGAGTTTATCCTGCATAATGTACGAAACAGTCCCTGGAATCCCCAACTAATAGTATGGTCCCAACCCTGTTTTAAAAAAAAGATTTTTACCTTAGACTGAACATCAGCATTGTGATCATTCTGGAGCAGAAGTGCTGCTGATTTGGTGTCATCTTTCCTGGCAGCGATGTGCAATGCCGGCAACCGGACTTTTCCCTTAGTGTCATTCTCTAGAAGGATGGCAACTGCCTGATTGTGTCCTTGCTGCAATGCAACTGCTAACGGAGTGAAGCCATCCTGTTGCAGTGGAAAGAAAATATTCTGCATGAAGCCAGAACCCATATAAAGAGATCCCACATAGAGGTGTATCATACTTCAATATGCAACATTTATAAGCCTCCCAGTGAGTATTAAACTTTGGAAACCCACCAGACACTCTGTCCATTGCATTTTAGCAAGGCCAATATCCAAACACATTTGCTACTGAATTTCACATCTGTTGAAAAATAAACACACAGCTGTTATTTTCAGGGCTGATATTATAGTGCTGAGGTATTTTGTCCCATATGCAGCTGATGTTTCACTGTTGTTGATGCAGTTTGATATTTTTGAAGGATTTTTTGATGTTAATTTTTGATGGCTATTATGCTGTTAACTTTTGTATGTTTTTATCTTAATTGAAAGACACGTAGAGACTGTTGCGTATTAAATAACTAATACAGTGGAAGCTCGCTATAACACATCTCACTATGCCATGGAATCAGATATACCATGGGTATAACCATGTCCGCAGAATAAAATACTGTATACCCTATTTTTCGGGTGGGGGGAGGTTGTGCTCCTTGTCCCTGGTGAGCCCTCTGTTTGCTTCCCCTGAACGTTTCTGAGTACTTTTCCTCTCAGCGTCCTTATTTAAAATTTCTTTCCTGACGTCCTCCTCCCTCATGCGCTTTTCCTTCCTGGTGTTTTTTTTCCTAAGGGATGCTTATCTCTCAAGCCTTTTCTGAGTTCTTTCTTTACTGTCTGTGGAGCTTTGTGTTAACTTGTTTTTCCCTCACTGTTACCCTTCCTGCTTCTCCCTTCCCATTGCTCCATTCCTCAGCCGCAGCAGCGGTTTTTTTCTCTCTATATAGGAACCAGTAGTACTTGCTCGCTTTAACCCTTTCAGTGTAGCTTTCATTATAGCACAGAAGTACTATAACATGGGTGCATCCTTTGTCCCCCAACCCTCACATTATAATGAGCTTCCATTATAAATCAAATAATTAATAATAATATTAGGTGGTGAAATGGGCATACTACGCAAGTCCTATTATATTCCTTTATCATTTAAGCAGGGCAAACCAAGTTTGGAAAAAAGTTTGCAGCAGTTCAGGAAAAAATGTAGGAAAATGTTTCCAATGACCACAATCCAGAATACTCCTTTACTTGTGGGGAAGGGAGAGTTGCTAGGTTTCCTGAATTTTAGGCTCTGATGTATAATGCTGAGCCTTGCAGCTCAAGGAGCACTGCCTGTTTGAACACAGGGCAGAGTAGAGGAGTGCTTGGCAGCTAGAGATAGGCAACGTGCTCCTGGTCAGGGGTAACCTGAGAGATGTAGAGATGGAGGCAACAGAAAAAGCTCAAGCTAAAGTGCACCATACAACTTTTACTCTTTAGAATGGGAAAGAAGCATAAAGACGGTCTAGATCAGCCTTTCCCAACCAGTGTGCCTCCAGATGTTGTTGGACCACAACTCCCATCACCCTCAGCCAGCATTGCCAATGGTCAGGAAAGATGGGAATTGTGGTCCAACAACATCTGGAGGCACACTGGTTGGGAAAGGCTAGTCTAGATAATAACTCCCTTTGTTTCTCATCCAAAGATTTAACTCCTTTTCCTGGAGACCCTGAGTAGAAGGTTAAGAGCCTGATCATTAAGAAAGGGCCATAGCTATGTGGTACAGCATCTGCTTTTCATGCAACAGGTCCCAATTTCAATCCCTGGCATCTCCAGGTAGGGCTATGAGAGACTCCCTGACCGAAACTCTTGAGAACAACTGCTAATCAGCGCAGACAATATCGAGCTACATGGACCATTGGTCTGACTTGGTATAAGAAGCTTCCTATGTTTTTGTTAGGCCTGAGATATAGGATCCCTTTTGCAAAGGCTTTTGTGTAACAGCTCAGTGGCAGAGCATATAAGTAGGCCTGCTTTACAGAGGACAGTCCTCTATTTGAAGGAGCTCTCTGTTTGAGGGATGCCTAGCCCAAGTCTGGTTTAAAGATAAGGAAGAATAAAAAGGGAGAGCAGGAGGCCTGCAGTTGCCAATCAACACTTAACAGCATCTGGTCAGCAGAATGAGCAGGCACACAGGTCACCTGACGTCTTCCCCATTATGGTGAGATGTAGTGTATTTCTATTTAAATTACGGTAATTATTTCTGAATGTGCATCTATACAGATAAACTATCATATGCAAAATTGTCCTCTTATGACCACTTTTTCATGATGCAAATCCTTTCTTTGCCACACCAAGCTTTGTATGCAAAAAGTCCCAGATTCAGTTCCTGGCATCTCCAGGCAAGAGTGAGAAATCTCTCTGTTTGAAACCCTGGAGGGGCACTGCTAGTCAGTATACACAATACTTAATTACATGGATTAATGACCTGACTTGGTATAAGGCAACTTCCCATGTTCCTTTCTTTGTTTTATGTTTGTGTCCATATTCCAAAAGCAGCCTGCAAATCAGTGGAAGGAGGATTGTTAGGTATTACAATAGAAAAAAAACACTGGGCACAAAGAAGTAATGATGAATTCTTGGACTGGGGGCTATATTGTTGCTATTTAGCATTGCAAATTTAGTGTCAGCTATTAAGAGTTAAAAGAATGGAAAACCTAACGTTGGTTAGACCCATGCATAAAAGCAGGAGAAAAGAAGGATGTGAGGTGGTGCCATTTCCAAATGGGCCAGAGTCAGGTATGTCTGCTGAAAAGTGGGATGATTTTAGATCCACCTGAAAAAAAAGCAGGGTGGCATCTCACCCTGTTTAAAGCACTAGCCCAGACTTAAAACAGAACTACAAAACAACTATGCTTTCCTAAGAGTATATGCTCACATTTCCAACTTCATATTATTCTGACGAGAAACAAATCAATTAGTTTGTGGGGTGGTGGAGGAAAACTGACTATACATTTCACATATACTGTAGATTAAAACAACAACAGAAGACTATGGGCCTTAAGATCAGCCAGTGATTCATTTGCAAATGTTGTTTTTGCCTAGTTGCTCAGCAACCACACAGGATTTCATACTCCAGCAAAGCTGCAAGAGTAACCTGATCTCAATCCATCCCAGCAATGAAAGGATTATTTTAGGAGCCATCATCAAATGCAATAATATCCACTGAATGACAGGATAGCAAAAACAGCTGTTAACAAAGGCAGGCTTGGCTTGAATGCAACTCTAATAAATGCCATACCATTTTGAATACCCTGTGGTAAGTTAGCTCCATACCGAGGAAGGTGACAATTGATAAGGGACCACTAAACATTGCACAATTGCTAAAACTGGAAGAGCATCATGGAAATATATTAATTTGTCCATGGATCAACCCTTCTCAAGTTTTTCTTCTGTGGCAGACGTTACGATGCCATAGTAGTAGCCAAATAATATCTTAGTTAACCTTTGAAGAGACATACGTGAGGAAGCTGGAGTTAAGGGCATGTTGAGAATATGTGTTTGAGGTCTCATAAGTCATAAACTGTACCTTGATGAAGCCTGGAAGACAACGGGGAACAAGTGCAGATTTTAGAGCGCTGGCTAAATTAAGCCTCAATGTTCAGAGGAAGTGTACCACTGAATAGAAGGTGTAAGGGACAAAAAATAGAGGAATAGCTGTGGGCTTCCAGGAGGCAACTCATCCAAATGATGGACTTCCTGGTCTGATTCAGTAAGGGTCTTTTTATATTATGTCCTTACACAGATGCAGCCCTGCTTAAGAGGCAACCATTGAATTCTGTATCAGCTGATGCTTTCAAACAGCCTTCAAGGACTGCCCTATTCAAAATATCATTGTAGTTACCTTTTCATACTTTTTCATAACCCAAGGGGAAGGCGGATTCGGTGGTGGCACCCCAGCTGTGCAACTGCTTTCCCTCTGACATTGATGAAAGATTCTAGTTTGCTCAGGCTTTTACTGGGCATTAATGCTGAGTCTGTTGGATTAATTACTGTTTTGCTGGTTGTTAAGACTATAAATAATATTTTTGTTATTTTAAGAGTTATATTTTTAAAATTATTTATGGACGCCACTCCGGGATTGCTGTTTCGATGAAAACCGAGTAACAATATTTTAAACAAATAAATATATGAACTGTCCAAATGGCATGGGGCAATCATCTCCACATAAGTGATACTAATCATGTGTGTATGTGAGACCCTGAACTACTAAGAAGTGACATTACCCCATGTCGATATAAGATATTATATGTAATATAAAAGTTTCTCCTTATTTCAATGCAAATTAGGAAAAAATGTTGTCAACCTGCTCCTTAAATAATTGTTTACGGGCTTTCGGAATTATGGTAGCTTGTATCCTAAATCTTCAAATCTTCCATCCTGTATGTTTGTTTTTTTCTGTCTTTTTTGTGTCTCTCTTTTAATATGTGGTCTGTGACCATAATAAAATGATTCATTCATATGTAGTCTATATACATTTAAACCAGGTCCTCTGAAAGCCCAAATAATTTTGTACCTCCTATAGATGATCTGCCCTACAGAGGTGTCTCTCATCATTTAATGAATTCTGTAAATAGTACCATAATGAGAGAAGGAATAATGGTCCCTTCTAAGAATGCAGTAGCACCTAACACTGACATTAAGCAACTGACTGGAGACAAGACTTGGAAGCAGTGTGTTTGAAGTTATTGTATCTCCTAGAATCTGAACCTGGCCAGGTGGCATCTGCCACTTCCCATGATTGCTCTTTTAAATGAAGAACAGCCTGAACTCTGTCATAGCGAGTAGAAGAACAATGGAGGTAGAGACACTGCATAACCCTTTCTCTTCTTGCAATATGTCTGCTCAAAATCCCACTCCCAGGTGCTCTCTCAATGGCTGGAAAAAAGTTGCACATCTTTCCTGTTGGAGTTGAGAAAACATCCTGCATTGAAGTGATTCTGAGCAAGCAAAGGGCAAGAAAGGATTAAGCAACCCCTCTCCCACTCCCAAGGATGTTCTTGAGGATGTTCTTCAAGAAAAAAGTCAGGGAAAAATAAGAAACAGATGTGTATAAGATCTAAATTTGCCTTCATGATATTAAGGCAAAGGGCGATGTCCAGTGAAGTAGTTCCATTAGCTGAAGGATTTCTGGCTGTGCATCACAACTTCTCCTCCCTCTCCTTGCACCCTCTCATATAATCTGTGGGTTCCCTAACTCTGTGGAGCAGATTTGGAGAGAACACAGGGGTGTACAGGATGAGATGAGGAAGGTGACATTCTGTTGTTCAAACGGAAATCCTAGCACTAATCGAACGACTTTACTGAATACTACCCAAAAGATATTAAAGAAACACCTTTAAAGAAAAGATCCAAGTACCGTACCTCAGTAGCAGTGCTTTGGTTGGCTCCATTTTCCAGAAGATATTTCACTACGTCAATGTGGTTCTCTTGTGCTGCCATGTATAAAGGAGTGAAGCCATTCTATGGAGGGAAAAAATCAGTAAGGAACTACAGGAGCTCAATCTAAATATTATATCAAAAGATTGATATTAAAAAGCAAAGTTTAGCAGCCATTTACCAAGCAAAATCAAGCAGAATACTAAAGAAACTGAAAAACCCCCTCAGTGATGATAAATATAAAGTTCTACTGTTTTAATTAATAAGATATGTTATGTAATAAGTCTTTACCAACCTGGTGCCCTTCAGATGTTTTGGACTAACAACTCCCAGTGTGCTGACTGGGGCTAGTGGAAGCTGTAACCCAAAGTATCTGGCGGGCACCAGGTTGGCAAAGGCTATCATATAATATATGACTGAGAGGGACCTTGCCATGGCAAAAGTACTTTAAAGAATCATATTTTAACGCAAACTATATTATAAAACCCTCAGCTCTTTGGTAACGATTTAGAAACTTCACGTAGGTTTTTTTTTATGCCTCAGTATCTCCTTGATATCCTTTTTCATATTGTTTAAGGTAATTTGGTGTACGCTGGGACAATTCATTATTACACCACTTTCTTTGCAGGAAAATGGGAAAGTAAAACCGGCAATAAAGTTTTATGAGGAAAGGAAGAAACCTATGTATTTATTGCTTTTATTTAACTAGGCAGAGTACTGGGCACCATAAAACTATGGCCTCAAAACAAACTGCAGGTATGGCAGACTTCTAAAATAATGCATACAAGATTATAGTATACAACTCTTCAACAAAACAAGCCGATAGTATAGGCTACAGCATGTGTTAAGCATTTGATGGATGTGAAATCATGCTGATCATAACAGGTTAGCAAATTAACTCTTACACCTGAATGTTCCAGTCAGTGCAATGTCACACCTGTAGAAATGGTTTAATATTTGATTTGATTTAATGTTATTTAACAGTTTTGTATATCTCCCTTTTCCAGTAGGCCCCAGAGTGTACATCAACAATAAAAAACAATACAATGGAATCAGTTCCATAACTGGAATTGGAATATGCGGCATAATAGGACCATATGATTCAGATTCTTTGGAAATCATGCCAAAGCAACTCCCACCAGCTTTTCTCAGAATTCAGTTCTCACAATGCTGCAAATTACAAAAGATAACTTTGCGTAGGATATTAATAAGAGTAAAATAATTTAACATAGTTCCTAGCATTTTAACTAACTCATTGGAAATGGAATGGAATCATATCGAGTAAAAGCAGAACATAATTCATGTTCACCCCTTTTGATTGATTCATAGGAACATAGGTAGCTGCCTTATACTGAGTGAGACCATTGGCCCACCTAGCTCAGTATTGTCACTGACTGGCAGCACCTTTGCAGGATTTCAGAGAAGGAATCTACCTGGACATGCCAGGGATTGAACATGGGGCCTAGATGTTCTACTGCTGAGCTACAGCCCTTCCCCATCAGACAAGAAAAAGATTCAACAAGATTCAATCAACAAGAAAAAACAGAAGATAAATCTAGAATATATTATTGCTTGCATCTCCTGGTTCACTGTCAACTATAAACATGGAAGTGTGTGCACTATACTTGTATTCACGTCAGTTCTCAGTTCCGCTGAATACTCAGGACTGGTAAATATCTCATTGTATACAAAATATATAACATACAATTTCATAGCAGGCCAGTATTTATTTATTTATTATTTGATTTATATCCCGCCCTTCTTCCCAGCAGGAGCCCAAGGCGGCAAACAGAAACGCTAAAAACACTTTAAAACTTCATATAAACAGACCTTAAAATACATTAAAACAAAACGTTAAAAACATATTTTTAAAAGCTTTAAAAACATCATTTTAAAAAGGGTTAAAACATATTATTAAAACAAACACGTATTAACAAGCAATTCTAACACAGATGCAGACTGGGATAGGTCTCAACCTAAAAGGCTTGTTGAAAGAGGAAAGTCTTTAAAAGGCGCCAAAAAGATAGCAGAGATGGCGCCTGCCTAATATTCAAGGGGAGGAAATTCCACAGGGAAGGTGCCGCCACACTAAAGGTCCATTTCCTATATTGTGCAGAATGAACCTCCTGATAAGATGGTATCTGCAGGAGGCCCTCACCTGCAGAGTGCAGTGATCGATTGGGTATGTAAGGGGTAAGACGGTCTTTCAGGTATCCTGGTCCCAAGCTGTACAGGGCTTTGTACACCAAAACTAGAATCTTGAACTTGGCCCAGTGTCGTGCCCGGGTTGGGACTCAAGAACAGAATCACTTGATGAAAGCAAATCAGTTTTTATTAGAGTAATTTCCAGACATAGGCTTCTCCGCCTCATGAACTCTTAACATGAACCAAAACCCGCAACATGGAAGAGAGTTGATAGAACAGAGTATCAAACATTCCCTGTCCCTTATCAAGGGGGCTTTCGGGCACGAATTCTCTCGCTCCACCTCAAATTGTCCACATCTACACCCCTTCCCTCCTCTTTTCTTTGGCGCCTTTTTAACTGTCTTCGGGTGCGGGGCGATGGGGGGGCGGCTACCTCCTCCCCTTCTGATTCGGAAAGGATGGTAGGGAGTGGGGGGGTTGGCCCAACACTTCAGGCGATTTCTCTCTACTCTTCTCTGCAGCCGAAGGGACTTGGTCTCCCTCCTCCTCCCCCTCTGTCTGTAACTGCTTCACATTCCTAGGGGGGAAGTGCGTGGGAAACGAGTCTGTTGCCTGTTCAAAGTTTTCCCCCTCTATCTGGGAAGCCCCCTCCTCCCCTCTAGACGGCTCAGCCCAACCGCCCCCCTCTCCTAGCTCATTCTCAGAAACATCAGAATCCCAACCATACATCCTGACATCATCCCCTTCTCCATGCTGTGCTCCCTCCCACCCTGTTGGTTTGGGGCGATGAGGGAATTTCTCATGAAAGTCTCTCACTAAAATGGGGGCGTGAACGTCCTCTGCTTTTCCCCAGGATCTGTCGGCTGGCCCATAATTCTTCCAATGAATTAGATATTGCAGCTGATTTCTCCTTCTCCTGGAGTCCAGGATCTGTTCCACTTCAAACTCTGTTTGTTCCCCCACCAATATTGGTGCCCCTGGAGATTCTATCGGCCTCAACTCACTGGGGGGGGCGGCCTTCGTTAGCAAGGAACGATGGAATACTGGGTGCATTTTAAAAGTCTCTGGCAACTTTAAACGAAAAGCCACTGGATTTATTTGAGCCTGGATCTCAAAGGGTCCCACTATCCTATCCTGCAACTTCCTGCACTTACCCGGCATGTTAAAAAAGCGGGTTGACAGCCATACTTGATCGCCCACCTGGAGGGGGACCCCCTCACACTGACGTTGATCAGCAACTCTTTTGTATTCCCTTTTGGCTTCGTCTAATTGTTGTTTCAACACTTGCTGTGCTGCCTGTAATTCCTGTAGGAATTCCTCTGCCGCTGGCACAGGCCCGCCGCCTGTGCTGCTGGGAAAAGCTTTGGGATGAAATCCATAATTAGCAAAGAAGGGTGTTTGCCCAGTGCTGGTGTGCACGGAGTTATTGTAGGCGAATTCTGCAACATGTAAATAGGAAATCCAGTCATTTTGCTGGTAAGATACGTAACAACGCAGGTACCTCTCTAAAACTGCGTTAAGTTTCTCAGTTTGCCCATCAGTCTGAGGGTGGTGAGAGGAGAGCCTTAGCTCCGTTTTCAACTGCTTCCAAACAGCCTTCCAAAATTTAGCTGTGAATTGGGTGCCTCGATCCGAGACGAGGCTGTCTGGCAACCCATGCAATCTGTAAATCTCTTTGATGAACACCTTTCCCAAGGCACCAGAGCAAGGGAGGAAGTGGGCCATTTTAGTCAATGAATCCACGATCACCAAAATAGCAGTCATTCCTTGTGACCTTGGTAGATCGGTTATAAAATCCATGGAGAGATCCTGCCACGGCCCCTTCGGAGTGGCTAAAGGTTCCAACAACCCTGCAGGCCTCCCTGTGCTTGCCTTCGCCCTTAAACACACGGCGCAGGATTTTACATAGTTCTCAACATCTCTGCGGATTTGAGGCCACCAAAAATCCTTAGCTACATTTTGAATGGTTTTAAAAATGCCGAAGTGCCCAGCTGTGACATTGTCATGGCATTGATGCAATACTCTGAGTCTGAAGTCCCCTTTTGGCACATATCTGGCAGTTTTAAACCACAACAACCCATCCCTCCAGTGGAAACTTACTTCTGAGTCCGTGCTCTGCTCCATTTCCTGGATGTAATGTTGTATGTCTGGATCCCCCTGCTGGGCCCTCTTGAGCTCTTCTTCCCAGGACGGCTGATAGGCTCCTAACGTGAGTTTTTCCGGTGGGATGATGTGTTGGAGGGGGGTGTCAGCCTTTTCGTCTTTGTATTGGGGTTGTCTGGATAGGGCATCCGCCCTCTGATTTTTTGTATGGGAGTGGTACTTTATTTTGAAGTTAAACCTGGCGAAAAACTGCGACCAGCGTATCTGTCTCTGGTTCAATTTCCGAGCGGTCTGTGGGCTCTCCAGGTTCTTATGATCGGATCGTACTTCTATCTGATGTTGAGCCCCCTCCAAATATTGCCTCCAGTTTTTGAATGCGTCTTTGATAGCTAAAAGCTCCTTTGCCCACACAGTATAGTTTTTTTCAGCATCTTTGAGCTTTCGAGAGTAGTATGCACACGGGTGTAGTTCCTTCCCACCCCTGTCAGCCTGCAAGAGAACCCCCCCCGATCGCCCGGTCCAAGGCGTCAGCTTCCACGACGAAAGGCCGGGTCGGGTCAGCAAAGCGTAGGATAGGTTTGGAGGCGAATTTCTCTTTCAGGTCTTCAAACGCTCTTGTTGCCTGGTCTGTCCATTGAAACTTCCCTTTTCCCTTTAAACAGTCTGTGAGGGGGGCGGTTAGTTTGGAGAAGCCCGGGATGAATTTTCTGTAGTAGTTGGCGAAGCCCAAGAAACGTTGCACGTCTTTCTTGGTGGTCGGTTGTCCCCAATCCAACACACAGCTCACCTTTCCGGGATCCATCTCCACTCCCCCTGCTGAAATTCGGTATCCAAGGAAGTCCAGGGAAGACAGGTCAAAGCCACACTTTTCCAGCTTGGCATATAGGTGATTCTCTCTCAGCCTTCTCAGCACAGTTCTCACGTGTTGGTCATGCTCTGACTGGCTCCTTGAAAATATCAGGATGTCATCCAGATAACAAACCACGTACTGGTCCAAGAGGTCCCTAAACACTTCGTTCATGAACTTCTGGAACACCCCTAGACTGCCACTTAATCCGAATGGCATGACCAGGTACTCAAATTGACCATAAAAGGTGTTGAAAGTCGTCTTCCATTCATGTCCCTCCTTCATTCAGACCAAATTATATGCCCCCCGCAGATCCAACTTTGTGAAAATCGTGGCAGAACGCAGTCGATCTAATAACTCTGGAATTAGGGGCAGGGGGTAGCTGTTCGGGATGGTAATTTGGTTGAGGGCTCGATAATCATTGCAAGGTCGTAGCTCACCTCCTTTTTTCTTCACGAAGAGTAGGGGGGCTCCTGCAAGGGACGAATAAATCCCCGCTTCAAGTTCTTTTCCAAAAATTCTTTCAGAGCTACTCTCTCTTGTTCTGTGAGGGAGTAGATTTTGCCTGCTGGAATGCTCGCTCCTGGCACCAAATCGATAGCGCAGTCATACGGCCGATGGGGGGGTAAAGTCTCAGCTTCAGTTTCACTAAACACATCCTCAAAGCCCAGGTATTTCGAGGGGAGGGTCACCTCCTTGACCTCCTGCACAGCTCCTGCTAGGGCTTTTATTGCTTTCTCTGGCTGACAATTTTCGTGACAATACTGGGATGTAAACCACATGACTGCTTCTCTCCAGGCTATTTTTGGGTCATACTTTATCAACCATGGCATTCCCAGAATCACCTCAAAGTTAGACAGGTCTGACACACACAAGGAAATCAACTCTTCGTGCCCCGTGATTTCTAGCTTCAAATCCTCAGTGGCTCTAGTGACCCCCCCAGACTTTAGTGGTCTGCCATCTATTGTCTCCACTGATGAGGGGGCTTCTAGTTCCCGATGCGGGATGTGGTGGCGTTTGACTAGGGCGGTATCGATGAAGTTTGTAGAGGCTCCACTGTCGATCAACGCTGTCGAGTTGAACTGCACTCCTGTGGAAGTTGTAATCCTAATGGGTAATACCAGAACCCCTTTTAGGGGGGGATGAGTTAACGGAGGCCCTTTGCACAGTGCTGCCCCCAGTCCTCCGGCCTGCACTAGGACTGGGTGCTTCCGTTTCCCGACGACCCTGTTCTGTCTCCTTTCAGTTCACAGTCCTAGCTAGATGGCCTGGCTTGGAACAAATAAAGCAGAGACGTTCTCTGCGACGTCTGTCTCTGTTGGATGTTGTATCTGGCGCAAGCAGATGCCCAGGATGCAGAACAGTATAGTGAAAGGCTAGATGCCAGTTGAAGCAATGAGCCGGACAAGCAATAAGTTTTAAGAGTTACTTTACTGACAATATATCACAGCTCTCTCTGTACAAACTCCTCGACCCCCACACTCACAAGTGTCTGCTGGCCCTCTATATAGATAAGGCCAGCTGCCCGAGCCTAGGTTGCTTAGCAACGTGTCCTTGAAGATGGCTCGAGCTCTGCCAACTTTCGCTTCTAAGTCACGTAGCTCACTTGTGGAAATTTAACCTCTGCTTTCTCGGTTTAATAGCCAACAATCCCCCACCTTAAATTTCCACATTCAGCCAGTTACATTTCTCTTCCATTTACACGTGTTACATTTTACATGTCATTACATTTACATCATTTGGTTTTATACTTCTGATACATTTCCCTTTATTTCAGTTTACATCACTTTCATTTGTAAGACAGTTACTCCATTGCAATCTCAGCATTATTGTCATTATATTTCATTACTCTTCATGATTTCCATCATCCCACTTTTTCCAGTCATACCTACTTGATTTATCAGTTTTGAGAACTTGTCTTCACTTAGTGGTTTTGTCATAACGTCAGCCAGCATATCAGCAGTGTTACAATAAATTAATTCCACAAACCCTTGTTTAATCATTTCTCTGACATGGTGATATTTGATGCTGATATGCTTGGTTCTCTTGGTGTGTGCTTCTGACTGAGCTAGCTTAATGCAGGTCTGATTGTCCTCATATATTTTGATCGGTTTGTCTATGCCTTTTCCAATTTCAAACAGTAGATGGTCAAACCAGGTAAGTTCGTTACAAACCAGAGATAACGCTATATATTCAGCTTCTGAACTTGATGTTGCCACTATAGTTTGCCTCTTGCTGCACCAATCAATCACTGAATCATATAATAGAATGACAACACCAGTAGTAGACTTGCAGCTACTGGGATCACCAGCATGATCCGCATCTACATAGCAGCACATACTCCCGAGTTTACTGCTGGACAACACTAGACCTTTACTGCTAGTACCTTGCAAATACCTCAGGACTCGTTTTATTCCTTGCCAATCTGTCTCAGTAGGCTGTTCTACTTTTCGACTTAAGATGCTAACAGCATTACAAATGTCAGGTCTTGTTACCTTAACAAGATATTGCAACTGTCCTATGATGTGTCTGTACCTAGCAGTGTTTTCACAAGCTGTCTCTGTGTTTTCTTGTTGAAATGATGTTGTCATGGGAGTCCCTACTGCCTTACATTCAGACATCCCACAATCTGCTAGTATTTGTTTATCTTTCCTTCCTGTTTTAACACGAAACTCCCGTCTGAACCCCGTATGACCTCTGTACCTAAATAATGACTTACAGGTCCCAAACTTTTCGTTACCACATGTTGTTTCAGACTATTATGGAACTCTTTCGTCTTCCTCCTCATGGGAAAAGTACAGGATGTCATCCACATAAACTAGGCAGTATGTGAGCCCCCCCTTTGTTTCTTTCACATACACACAGGGGTCTGCCACACAACGCTTGAAATTCATTGACTGCAGAACATCATCTAGTTTTTCGTTCCAACAGCGCGCACTCTGGCGCAGACCATACAGGGATTTCTGTAACTTGCAAACTAGACCTGGCTGTGTTTCACATCCGGGAGGCTGTTCCATATAGATTTCTTCTTTCAACTCCCCATGTAAAAACGCCGTGCCAATGTCATAGTGGCTTACATGCATGTTTTCTATGGCAGCTATTTTTAGCAAAACCCTGATTGACTCATGTTTCACCACGGGAGCGAAAACTGCATCGTAGTCCGTCCCGAATTGCTGTGTAAAGCCCTTAGCTACTAGGCGTGCCCTATACCTTTGTATCTGTCCTGTACTCGACCGCTTACGTTTAAATATCCACTTACACCCTATAGCTTTCTTCCCTGGGGGCAGAGGTACTAGCGTCCATGTGCCATTTTTTCGCATTGCTTCCAGCTCCTCTTTCATCGCTGCATGCGATTCATTCTGTTCGGCTATGGGTAATTGTTTTATATCCCCGAGGCTTGAGGGTTCTTTTTCCTGCTCTGTTTTATAAGCCACGACATCAGCATCAATCACTGGCGTCTGTGCTTTCACTGACTGCGTCAGGTTAATCCCTATTGAACCTCTATGTGTCCTGTCTGTGTCTTTACTGAGGACTCTCAGCTGCATATAGAACAGTGACTTCTTTACTATCTCTTTCATGAATATTTTTCCTCCTCTCATTACATGCACTGAACCCCTTTTGAACATTACTGTGAACCCCATTTCATTGAGTTTCGACATAGCCATAATGTTACATTCGATGTTAGGAACAAACAGCACATCTGTCATAATGGTATTGAAACCTGCTAATTTCACTGTACCCCTACCTTTGATCAGTTTCTTAGATCCATCAGCCATTATTACATGATCCTCTACGTCACAAAATGTATGAAATATAGATTTATCTTTGATTATACTATTTGTTGCCCCACTGTCAATTGCCCATAAATCTTTACAGTTATTTCCCTGCTCATTGTTAATACATTGCTTATTCTTACTAGCATAGATCACCTGTACACATGGTTTTCTTCCTCTTTCTCTTCTTCTTGCTTCACAATTCCTTTGAAGATGTTGCTTGGAACCACAAAAATAACATGCCTTTTGTCCATACAGTCTCTCTTGTGCAGCTTTGTTGTTCTGCTTTTCCACGTTGTGTTTAGACTCAGTCTTTTCCTGCTTTGCCATTTCCTGCCTCCTTTGAAATTCTTGTAAAAGTTTGCCTTCCATATAATCCATATTGAGATTTGCATCGTCCATTGCTTCCAAAGAGCTCACCAGACTATCATAACTTGAATCTAGTGAAGCTAATGTGATATACACTTTTTGCGTTTGAGAATGTTCAATTTCACGTTCTGACAACTCAGTAAACAGTCTGTTTATTTCCAACAAATGCTCTGACATGGTTGTATCTCCAGATAAGCACATCCGGTACAATCTTCTGGCAAGATATATTTTAGAACTGGCAGTCTTTTTCACATGAATATTTCTTAAAGTTTCCCAGGTTTCCTTAGCTGTTGTTGCATCACGCACGTGCAGTAATTGAGAATCATCAATAGAAAGAACAATTAACGCCTTTGCCCTCTCATCCAGCCTTCTCCAATCTGCTGGAATAGGCACCCCGGCGGGTGGGTCTTCTGCGATAGCTTTCCACAGGTCTTCTTTCACTAGAAAAGCCTGCATTCTCTGTTTCCAAGTGCCATAATTTTTCCCTGTCAGCCTTTCCAAGGGAATCCCGGCCGATAACGTAACAGACATACTTTCACTTTTCACAGTTCACCGCCTTTGTAATTAGAGCTTCTCACCTCTGTCCTTTAGTCAGGTTTTTTTTTTCCCACGGCTCTCTCACAGCTTTCAGCTCAGCTTTCGGTTTCTCCGCCTCTCTGCTGTTTTACTCGCTGGTCTGCAGTTCTGGCTTTTCTCTGCCGCTTTTCTGCAATCCTCAGCACCAGGTAATCCTCAGCACCAGGTAACCATCAGCACCAGGTAACCATCAGCACCAGGTAACCATCCTCTGCTACCACTTGTTGGATGTTGTATCTGGCGCAAGCAGATGCCCAGGATGCAGAACAGTATAGTGACAGGCTAGATGCCAGTTGAAGCAATGAGCCGGACAAGCAATAAGTTTTAAGAGTTACTTTACTGACAATATATCACAGCTCTCTCTGTACAAACTCCTCGACCCCCACACTCACAAGTGTCTGCTGGCCCTCTATATAGATAAGGCCAGCTGCCCGAGCCTAGGTTGCTTAGCAACGTGTCCTTGAAGATGGCTCAAGCTCTGCCAACTTTCGCTTCTATGTCACGTAGCTCACTTGTGGAAATTTAACCTCTGCTTTCTCGGTTTAATAGCCAACAGTCTCTTTCCTCCTCCGACAGCTTCGTCCGCGCCCCTCCAGAGCCGTCCCCCGCGTTGCCTGACGTCCCGGGGATCAAAGGGATTTTACTGCGGGATACTGGGGCTGAGTATTTTTGCACCTCTTGTTTTCTCTCTAAACGTCTTCCTTCCAGTCAGTGATCAATTTGTAGGCACAGCTGGATTAGTCCAGACAAATCAGTTGGAGGTGCGACTCTGGCCAGCTCATCCAATATCTCAGCATTCAGTCCACTTCGGTACATAAACATCAGGGCTGAGTCATTGTATCCAGTCTCTTGAGAGAAGATCTTAAAGGCATTGGTATATTCCAGCACAGCTCCTTTTCCCTGCTTCAGGGCACCTAGCCACCGTCTTGGCTCTTTGGGGATCCTGAAACATTTCGGTCAGGGCTCGTATAAATCCTCCATACCTGCCCAGGATGGCATCCTTTCTGATTAGATAGGGGGTGACCCACTTGGCAGCTTCCCCTTCCAGTAGACTGATCACAAAGGCCACTTTGGCAGCATCATTGGGGAATTCTGCATCCTTAATGTCCAGGTACATCTCACATTGGGCCACGAAAGTGGAGAGCTGGTCGCTCTGTCCCGCATACTTGGGTGGTAGTCCAATTGGGATCTTGGTCACGGCGGCTGCAGGGGCTGCCCACATTCAATCTATTGTGGATTTCAGGCTCTGATTGTCCAAATTCAAGGTTCTCACAGTTGCTAACAGGCTTTGAATGTCCGACTGTAGGTCTGCCACGCTCGACCTCAGTAGCTTCACTTCTTCCGTCTCAGAAGTGGGGTTTATCCCCCCAGCAGCTCCCTTTTCCATCTTGTCACGTTCAAGTGGCGGGAGCAAGGAGGGTTGAGTAGTTCGTTCTATCAAACTGTCGTGCCCGGGTTGGGACTCAAGAACAGAATCACTTGATGAAAGCAAATCAGTTTTTATTAGAGTAATTTCCAGACATAGGCTTCTCCGCCTCATGAACTCTTAACATGAACCAAAACCCGCAACATGGAAGAGAGTTGATAGAACAGAGTATCAAACATTCCCTGTCCCTTATCAAGGGGACTTTCGGGCGCGAATTCTCTCGCTCCGCCTCAAATTGTCCACATCTACGCCCCTTCCCTCCTCTTTTCTTTGGCGCCTTTTTAACTGTCTTCGGGTGCGGGGCAATGGGGGGGTGGCTACCTCCTCCCCTTCTGATTCGGAAAGGATGGTAGGGAGTGGGGGGGTTGGCCCAACACTTCAGGCAATTTCTCTCTACCCTTCTCTGCAGCCGAAGGGACTTGGTCTCCCTCCTCCTCCTCCCCCTCTGTCTGTAACTGCTTCACATTCCTAGGGGGGAAGTGCGTGGGAAACGAGTCTGTTGCCTGTTCAAGGTTTTCCCCCTCTATCTGGGAAGCCTCCTCCTCCCCTCCAGACGGCTCAGCCCAACTGCCCCCCTCTCCTAGCTCATTCTCAGAAACATCAGAATCCCAACCATACATCCTGACACCCGGTAGCAAATGGGCAGCGGGGTGTAGCGGGGTGACATGTTGGTGATATCCTGCCCCAGTGAACAGTCTCGCTGCCACATTTGCACCAGCTGCAGCTTCCAGACCAACCTCAAGGGTAGCCCAACATAGAGTGCAGTACAGTAATCCAGCCTGGAGGTTACCAGTGTGTGGACAACAGTGGTCAGGCTATCCCAGTCCAGAAATGGCTGCAGCTGTCTTACCAGCCGAAGCTGGTAAAAGGCACTCCTAGCCATGGGGGTCACCTGGTCCTCTAGCGACAAAGATGGATCCAGGAGCACACCCTGACTACGGACCTGCTCTTTCAGAGGAAGTACGACCCATCGAAAGCAACTGACCAATTGTCCGAACTTGGAAATCACCAACTCACAGTGCCTCCATCTTGCTAGGATGCAGACTCAGTTTATTGGCCCTCATCCAGCCCACCACTGAGTCCAGGCAGCAATCCAGGGCTTGCACGGCCTCTCCCATCAGCATACTGCTAACACCTTGCCCCAAAGCTCCTGATGACTGCTCCCAAGGGCTTCATATAGATGTTAAAACAGCATGGGGGAGAAGATGCGGCACCCCACAGCACAACTGCCAGGGGGCCGAAAGACAGTCACCCAATGCTATTTACTGAGAGTGAGCCTGGAAATAGGATCGGAACCACTGTAAAACAGTGCCTCCAATACCCAGCTCACCAAGTCGGCCCAGAAGGATACCATGGTCAATTATATCAAAAGCCACTGAGAGACCAAGTAAGAATAACAGGGTCGCACTCCCCCTGTCCTCCCGATAAAGGTCATCCGCCAGGGTGACCAAGGCCGATTCAGTCCCATAACCAGCCCTGAAGCCAGACTGGGATGGATCAAGATAATCTGTTTCATCCAAGAGTACATGCAATTGCTGTGCCACAACCCTCTCAATCACCTTCCCTAAAAAGGGGGTATTTGCAACCGGTTGGTAGCTGTCACAAACCAATGGGTCCAGGGTGGGCTTTTTCAGGAGTGGTTGGAACACCATCTCTTTCAAGGTAGCTGGAAACACTCCCTCCCGCAATGATGCGTTGACCACACCCTGGATCCCCTCGGTCAGATCCCCTCGGTCAGATCCCCTCGGCAAGCTTTAATAAGCCAAGAAGGGCAAGGGTCGAGAGGACATGTTGCTGGCCACATCATCGCGAGCACCTTGTCTACGTCATCAGGCCGCAACAACTGAAACTGATCCCAAGAACTTGCAGAAGGTGTTGCACTGGACACCTCATTGGGGACTACAGTAGATGTGGATGGGGCATCAAGACTGCTATGAAGGCAAGCAACTTTACTCTCAAAGTGCCTTGCAAACAATTCACAGTGGGCCTCTGAAGAGTCTAAACTCCATTTCCTGGAGTTGATGTCAACAGACCCCTGACAACACAGAAAAGCTCCACCGGACGGCTACTTGAGGATGTGATGGAGGCAGAGAAGTGGGCCTTCTTCGCCACCCTCACCACCACACAGTAGGCACAGTTATGATGTCATAGCACTTCTTTTGCCACTTGCGCTCTAGCCGTCGTCCAGCCTGTTTCATTGCTCTTAGCTCAATGGTGTACCAAGGTGCAAGCCGGGCTCCACAATGCTGGAGAGGTCTCTCAGGGGCAACTGTGTCAAGAGCCCGACGCGCCTTGCTGTTCCACAGTGTGAGAAGGGCTTCAACAGGGTCACCTGCACTATCTACTGGGAACTCCCCCAGGGCATTCAGGAATCCTGTGGATTCCATTAGGCTCCAGGGGCCGACCACCTAAATCTGTCCACCACCCCTGCAGGGAAGGATTGGAGTCATAAGTCTAAACTTCACCAGGAAGTGATCTGACCATGACAATGGGGTGACATCCACCCCCCCACTTCCAGACCACCCCTTCCTCCATTTGGAACAAACACCAAGTTAAGGGTGTGCCCTGCCCTATGTGTTGGGCCAGTAACAACTTGAGACAGCCCCATGGTCGTCATGGAAGCCATGAAGTCCCGAGCCAGAACACTAGAGGCAGCCTCAGCATGGACATTGAAATCACCCAGCATTATCGTTCTGGGCTCCTCCAATACCACAGCCGAGATGGCCTCTCCCAGCTCGGTCAGAGAAGCTGCCGGGCAGCAGGGTGGACAATACACCAGCAGCAACCCTAGTTTACTGTCTCCTCGGCCTGACACCAGGTGCAGGCCCTCACAGCCAGGTCCAAGACAAGAGTGGTTTCCTGGTCACAGAGATAGAAGTTCTGTAGACCACAGCAACTCCTCCCCCCCGTCCCTGCAGCCTGTGCTGAAGTAATCTTTATATGTGCATATCTGGAAACAAAAAGCAATTTCTGTGGTCATCTATGCCTTCTTATTTTTATTCCAGGATCATTACTCAGTGCATGAGTTATGATTATGAGATTATGGTAATTTCAAATGCTTCATAAAAAAAATCTTGTTCCTTTGCTATTTTATTTATTTATTTAAAATATTTCTGTCTCGTCCTTCTGCCCTACAATATGGCACTCAGGGCAGCTACAATAAAATCGCACACATATATAATAAAATACACAATAGAAACACCAACATTACACTAAATTAAAATACATAAAATACTATTAAAATACATAAAATGCATTATGCATACACATACAAACATACATACATGTATATATGTGCATACACATATAAGAAAGTGAGAATAAAAGAACTTAAAAGATAAAAATAAAAGATAAAAAACTTAAAACAGTGTCAGGCTGACCCATCAGTCCCAACCAAAGGCTCTCCGGAACAAAATAGTTTTTACAAGTTGCCAGAAGAAGATCAGGAAGGGAGCAAAGCGGGCTTCTTGGGGCAGGGAATTCCAAAGTCTGGGAGCCACAATTGAAAAGGCTCTCTCCCACGTGCCTGTCAATCTAACTTCTTTCATTCCAGGCATGCAGAGGAGACTAGAGGTAGATGATCTTAAATCTGGGCTAGGAACATATAGATGTAAGCGGTCCCTTAAGTACACTGGTCCAAGGCCATTTAGGGCTTTAAAGGTCAAAACCAGCACTTTGAATTGGGCTCGGAAACAAATTGGGAGCCAGTGGAGTCAATAAAGCACAGGGGTGATATGCTCCCTGCGCCGTGGTCCAGTTAACATTCTGGCTGCTGCATTTTGGACCAACTGTTGTTTCTGAATCGTTTTCAAAGGCAGCCCCACATAGAGTGTGTTACAGTAATCAAGCCTCCATGTCACCAATGCATGTGTCACCGTGGCTAAGTCAGCTGTTTCCAGGAACGGACGCAGCTGGTAGACCATTTTGAGATGGTCAAAAGAACCCCTGGCTACTGCAGCCACCTGATATTCCAGCAGCAGGGCAGGATCCAGAAGAACTCCCAAGACTGCAGACCTGCTCTTTCAAGGGGAGTGCAACCCCATCCAGAACAGGTTGCAACCCTATCCCTGGCGCAGTTTTTCCCTTGGCCAGTAACACTTCTGTCTTGTCTGGATTAAGTTTCAGTTTCTTCGCCCACATCCAGCCCTTCACAGCCTCCAGGCACCAGTTTAGGATGAGCAGTCTCACCTTGCCATCAGATGGAAGGGAGAGATAGAGATGAGTGTCATCAGCATATTGATGACATTGCACTCCAAATCTCTGGATGATTTCTCCCAGTGGTTTCATATAAATGTTAAAGAGCATAGGAGACAGAATGTAACCCTGAGGTACCCTGTAGGCTACTAAATGAGCCATCTCAATAAATCACAGCCACAAAATGTTTTGCGTGATATGGGCTAAATCACTTTATTTTAAACTTGTGCCTATTTTTAAAACATCAAAGAACTTTTTACTGATATGCCAACTTTTTTCCTGTTTGGAGCGAGACAAACCATGAATCCAGATAACATGGTAAGCTAAACCATGGTTTATCTCACAGCACCACAGCAACAGAACCAGAGGAGCAAAGTTGTCTCAGTCGCTTATCTAGGAGCCAGTACATTGATACCAAACTATGGTTTGGCTGAGTGTTACATGCAAACTGGACCACAGTATATATTATCTTCTTCTTTTTGTAATTATGCCAGTGCTTTCACATTCAAGAGACAAGAGTAAAGATCTACCAGAAAATCCTTCAAAGAACTCAGGTTTCTTATAACTGCTCCCCAATACAGCCCTGATGACAGATAGCCTGTCTGCGTTGCAAACAGTCTGTAGGATTTCATAGTGACGGATGACTCTAACTAGACTTAATTCTGTCTTTATGGAAGAAATTAGAAAAACATAGATGCCAAAGTCATCTGTCACTATGAGCACATATGTTTCTATAATCAGAACAAGAGCAAAGGAGAGAAAATATATAATTCGGAAGAAATAGTTTAATGCATTCTTTGTGGAGACCCTAAAGAAACTGCAAAGTGACCTTCTGATCTGATTTCTAAAAGCTTTACTTTTTGATTGTCTTCCTTTTAACATGTGTGTCATACAAAATATAGCACCCAGTGAAAATGGTTCATTTTTCAATCCAAGCCAGACAGCAATGTTACCCAGACACTTTGTGTTTGTGACAATCAGTTTCCTTATTCTAACAGACTTGCAGCTATATCCTCTTACAACCTGGCAATTTCTGCTATTCCTAGATAGATTTACTCATACTCTACTTCAGGGCATATATAAAACATATTTTATGCTGCTCTCAATTGGTCTTTTTTCATTTTGTAAGAGGATACCACACTGAGTACAATAGTAGCCCAAATTCAGGCATTCATAATGGGGCTGAAATGAACACACAAGGAGGGGAGCTCATGCATAAGCACACTAGCTCTCCTCCATCCCCCTCCTCATGTTCATGGATGACTGTCTGCAGTGAGGAATCCTCACAGAAGCTCCTGCACATTTTGGGACCCTGATATTCCAGGGTTCAATAACATTCACAAGCCTCCATGACTATCTTCCTCACTGCATACAGTCACTCTTCAACATGCAGAGGGCAAAAGAGATAGAGGGGAGCTAGCATGCTCATGCTCTTTCCCTTCCCCAAGTGCCCATTTGTTCTCCATTATGAATGCTTGAAGAGATCTAGTGGCAATGGGAAATCTCCACTAATCAATGAAATAGAATAGCAGCAGGACCTGAACATAGAAAAGCTGGTGCTACAAACCTGTTTATAACATTGCACAGAGTGATAGAGTCTGTAGGAGGTCCATCAAGACATTTGAGAATACGTAAGATTAACTGTCTTCAGAAGTTAAGTAAAACAAACACTTCTTTCACTATTTTGCCTATCTCCCTCAACTTCTCTCCAGCTACTTTTGAACATATACATGAGCAGTTAATTTCTACAGTCTGCAGCCTCAGTGACAGAGTGCATTAATTAGGAAGACTGTACAGAGCTTGGAAAAGTTACTTTTTTGAACTACAACTCCCATCAACCCAATCCAGTGGCCAAGCTTGCTGGGCCTGATGGGAGTTGTAGTTCAAAAAAGTAACTTTTCCAAGCTCTGGGAAGACATCACATTATGATTATATTCTGGTTATGTTCTTTCATAACTTTTAGTTCATTAAAGACACTTTGCCACCAGGATTTCATGGCTCTAGTATATGGATTGGGTCCTCTGCTGCACTTGCAAAAGAAGGCACAAATTTGCATAACATTTGCATATACTTTGTACCCCTCCCCTCAGTAGCTCTTCACATGCCATGAATGACCTGGTCATTTAGCAATAGGAAGCAACCATTTTAACACACCATTATAGTTCATCCACAGATGCTCTTTCAACCTAAGGAATCCAATCCTTTATGGAACTGTTAAGGGCTAAATTACACATGACATTAATCACATACGGCATGTCTCAGCGTCTGACTATGGGCCTCCAGGCTTCTCTCTCTGGCCTTCTATCCAGGCCATGTCCCCAGGCCACATCCCAAACTGGCTCTAATCTGCACCCTCCTCTAGAGATTTTACCTGGATAGAATGTGTCCTTGAACTGTGATAATACCACTTGCTTGTTAAGATGGAGTATTTAAAGTAGGGTGTGCCTGGACACACCCGCTTTTGCCACACCCACCACCAGAATGTGTCCCCCCAGGAGGTAATGTGGCCCTCGGGCTGAAAAAAGTTCCCCACTCTTGCCATAGAGTGATTATCTAACTAAGACATACTCACCCATAGTTTGCTCTTGAGTTCAAGATTTTTCTTTCACAAAATCCCGGATCCAGACTGGGATCCTGGCTGAGAGGGTAGTGGGGTTTAACCTTTCCCACACACACACTATGATCCCAATCTGGATCAAGGGAAGAGGCATACTTGCAATTTTCATTTAGAGAAAAAGAAGCTCCCATTCATTCACAACGATTAATGGCACAGGACTTAATGGGAATGAACTCCCCTGAATTCAACAGCACTTACTTCCAAGTAAGTGTGTTTAAGATGGGAGTATAAATAATCTTTACTAGCTATATTTTTACTACTAGTGGTCTCCATTGAAATATGATGCCCTGAACAGTCCTTGGCAGTCCTTGAACATCTCTCCTCCAATTCCATAAGCACGTCAAAGCACCAAGAACATGAAGAAAATATTTACACAATGTACTTTGGTTTTTATTTCTGCCCACTACACAAATATAGACATGACCCATTTCAGATATTGACAGAATTTCTTTTTCCACATAATTTAGAACTTATAACACAGAAAAACATCCTAATGAAAATTGATGACTGTAACTCTAATATGAATTTTCTTCTGCAGAAGTTCAGTAGGTAACAGCCAGCAAACAACAGGGAACACTTGTTTGTCCTTGCTCTGAACAGCACACATATTCTCTATTTATAATGTCTGATGTTTATAATCATGTTTGCACTGGCATATCTGCCCTGAATAATGGAAGTAACATCAGTGGGGCTCTCATATAGTATGGTGTCGCTTCCTAAGGATCTGTAGATCTTGAGGGTATAATGTAAAAAAAACCAACCTAAAATAGAACTCACACATAACAAAAAATAGAGCTACTCATATGTACTATGATAATGGTCATGGTCCCCCCCAAATCCCCCCAGGTCTCAGAAAAGAAACTACACCAAATCTATCTCAAAATACACACTGTTTAAAAAAATATTTCATTAGACAATTCAACTTAAGGATGGAGTTTAAAATATTAGGACCAGAATTAAAGGGCAAATTCTGGAATTAAAAGACAAAAGGGCAATTCTTACTTTTCTATTTATATTTGATATATTTAGTTATATTCTCAGTTTTGCCAAATCATTCATGTATTTATTCAAACAGTATCTCTTTACCAAACATTGTTTAAAAAATAGGAAGAGAAACCTTTAGTTAACAACAAAAATGCCCCAATGCAGCAGATCTTAATATCTCGCCACTACTCATATGACACAGCAATTTGCAGCAATGCAGGGCAAAGAACGTGGTTGTGCTGTAATAGAGTTGCCTGCTGGTGATAAATGCTCATTGTTTTAGCTACTGGTTCAAACAGTAATAACACATTTGCAGGTCAATATAATCAATCAGATTGTCTATGTAGGTGGTTTTCTCTCATTTGCTAAATACAATTATTATTGCCGTTTTGCAAGCTTCACATTTATTGACAATTTCAGTTACAGTTACTATTTTGTATTAAGTGCAGATCAAACAAAACATTAAAAAGTCTTATTGCTTACATTCATTCAGAGACATTATAGTTAAGGTTGCCACATTGCCTGAGTAGTCAAGTTTTACTGGATTCTGCTTAGCCCATTAGGTGTCCCGGATTCTCAGCTTTCATTTTTTTAAAAAAGCAAGTCTCTAGCCCTTGTGGATCCAGAGATACAAGGCAAAATGTGGGAACAGTGTTTTGTCCATTATGTGAGAAATCAGTCTACTCCTCCCTTCCATTGTTCTGTTTATTTATTTATTAAATTTATGTGCCGCCCTTCCCCCCAGAAGGAGCCCAGGGCAGCAAACAAAACACTAAAAACACTCTAAAACATCTTAAAAGCAGACTTTAAAATACATCAAAATAGAACATCTTTAAAAATATCTTTAAAAGCAATTCCAACCCAGACACAGACTGGGATAACTTTGCTACTTAAAAGGCTTGTTGAAAGAGGAAGGTCTTCAGTAGGCACCGAAAAGATAACACAGATGATGCCTGTCTAATATTTAAGGGGAGGGAATTCCAAAGGGTAGGTGCCGCCACACTAAAGGTCTGCTTCCTATATTGTGCGGAGCGGACTTCCTGATAAGATGGTATCTGCAGGAGGCCCTCACCTGCAAAGCACAGTGATCAACTGTGTATAAAAGGGGTAAGATGGTCTTGTAGGTCTTTCAGGTATCCTGGTCCCAAGCTATATAGGCCTTTGTACACCAAGCCAAAACCTTGAACTTGGTCTAGTAGCTAATGGGCAACCAGTGCAATACTTTCAGCAGTGGGGTGACATGTTGGTGATATCCTACCCCAGTGAGCAGCTGGGCTGCCGTAGTTTGCACTAGCTGCTGCTTCCAAACAAACCTCAAAGGCAGCCCCACATAGAGCATATTACAATAATCCAGCCTGGAGATTATCAATGTAACCAGGCAGGAGTTGCCACAAACCAATGGGTCCAGGTCAGGCTTTTTCAGGAGCAGTCAGATCACTGCCTCTTTCAGGGTGACTGGAACCACTCCCTCCTGCAAAGACACATTGACCACACCCTGGACCCACTTGGTTATACCCCCTCAGCAAGCTTAGTTACCCCCAAGAAGGTTAAGGGACGAGAGGACACATAGCGGGTCACATCATCACAAGCGCTTTGTCCACATCATCAGGCCGCAACAACTGAAACTGATCCCAAGAACTTGCAGAAGACGTTGCCCTGGCACCTCATTGGGGACAACAGCAGATGTAGATGGGGCATCAAGATTGCTATGGAGGGGTGCAACTTTACCCTCAAAGTGCCTTGCAAACAATTCACAGTGGGCCTCCGAAAGGTCTAAAACTCCATTTCCTGGAGTTGATGACAACAGACCCCTGACAATACAGAAAAGCTCCACTGGACAGTTATTTGAGGATGTGATGGAGACAGAGAAGTGGGCCTTCTTAGCCACCCTCACCGCCATACAGTAGGCATGGTTATTATGTTTTACTCATGCCCAATCAACCTCACAGCACATCTTTTGACACTTGCACTCTAGTCATCATCCAGCTTGTTTCATTGCGTTTAGTTCACTGGTGTACCAAGGTGCAAACCAGGCTCCACATGCCAGAGAGGGTGCACAGGGGCAACTGTGTTAAAAGCTCAACACGTCTCATTGTTCCACAGCATGACAAGGGCTTCAACAGAGGCAGCTGATCTATCTACTGGGAACTTCCCCAGGCCATTCAGGAATCCAGTGGATTTCATTAGTCTCTGGGGGTGGGCCATCTTAATCTGTCCACCACTCCTGCAGGGAAGGATTGGAGCTGTAAATCTAAACTTCACCAGGAAGTGATCTGACCATGACAATGGGGTGACATCCACCCCCTCATCTCCAGACCACTCCTTCCTCCAACTGGAGCAAAAACCAAATCAAGGGTGTGCCCTGCCCTATGTGTCAGACCGGTGACAACTTGAGACAGCCCCATGGTTGTCATAGAGGCCATGAAGTCCCAAGCCAGAACACTAGAGGCAGCCTTAGCCAATGAGGAACACCACAGCTGTCCTGGGAAAATCAAGAATTTTAGTCTGCCTGCTGCATATGCAGAATCTAGCAATTTAGAAAACTGCACATGCTCACTTGATCAACAAATGCAGCTCCACCCCTTATCCACAGACTTTCTGGCTGAGTCAAGGAGAAGCAGTCTCCTCTCTGTCTCAGGGTAGTGTCTTAAGTGGCGAATGCAATGGGAGAGTCTGAATCCACCAAATGCTCTCTCGTCTGACCAAATGCAAGATATAAAAGCAACACTCTCTGTAGAAAAGGCTGCAGTATTAGCATTTTGGCCATAGCATGGAGAAGTTCATCAGGAGGGCTTTAAACTGCATCCTAAGGGAGAGGGAGACATAAACTTGGTGGTAACGACTGATGAAGGCTTGTGCACAGTAACGAGAACAGAGAGATCGGCTCTAATAGGGCCCAGTAATAGTCCTCAGAAAAATGTAGTAAGGAAGCCAAGCCATAAATCACATGGTCTTCAATGTCTGTATACTAATGCACAGAGCATGGGAAACAAGCAGGATGAACTTGAACTCTTAATACAGGAGGGCAATTACGACTTGATAGGTATAACTGAAACTTGGTGGGATGACTCCCATGACTGGAATACAGCAATTGAAGGATACAACTTGTTCAAGAAGAACAGAAGGAATAAAAAGGGAGGTGGAGTCACGCTATATGTTAAAAATATATATCCCTGCACAGAAATTTAGGAAGATGAGCTTAGTAGCTCCACCGAGAGTATCTGGATTAAAATTAATGGGGCAAGTAATAAAAGGAATGTGGTGCTTGGAGTCTACTACCAACCATCCAATCAAGGAGAAGATGAGAATGTAACTTTTGAAAAGCAAATTTCCAATGTTTCAAGGAGGCATGATGTAGTAGTAATGGGGGATTTCAATTATCCTGATATCTGTTGGGAGACAAATTCTGCCAAACATGGCCCCTCCAAGAAATTTCTGACTTGTGTTGGAGATAACTTTCTCCTACACAAAGTGGAGGAAGCAACCAGAGGATCAGCTATTCTGGACTGGATTCTAACCAACAGAGATGATTTGGTGGATGAAGTGGCAGTTATGGGAACTTTGGGGGAAAGTGACCACACCATACTTGAATTCTTGATTTTAACAGAAGCAAAATCTGAGAGTAGCCATATGCGCACCCTGGACTTCAGGAAAGCTGATTTTAATAAACTCAGAACAATTGTAAGTACCGTTCCACGTCAAGCCATCCTAATGACAAAAGGCAAGCAATTCCAACTAGGAAAAAAGGGGGGAAACAGCAGAAGAAGCCAATGTGGCTTCACAAAATGCTTAGAGCTCACCTAAAAACAAAAAAAGGAGACAAAAGAAGGCCAGGCCACAAAGGAAGAGTACAGGCAGGTATCACGGAATTGCAGGAATGGTGTCAGGAAGGCTAAAGCGGAGAATGAGCTGAGGTTAGCAAGGGATGCTAAAAGCAACAAAAAAGCTTTCTTCAGGTATGTCCAGAGTAAAAGACAGAGAAAAGAAACGGTGGCACAGCTACTCAGTGAGCATGGCAAAATGATAACAGATGACAAAGAAAAGGCAGAAGTGCTCAATTCCTACTTTGGCTCAGTCTTCTCCCAAAAAGGGTCTGTGACCCTCCTGGGAAACATGAAGTAGAACGGGCAGGATTGAAACTTGCGATTGATAGACAAATGGTCAAGGAATACCTAATCACTTTGAACGAGTTCAAATCTCCAGGGCCTGATAAACTCCATCCTAGAGTATTGAAGGAACTGGCTGAAGAACTCTCAGAACTGCTGTCTATTATCTTTGTGAAATCATGGAGGACTGGTGAAGTGCCGGATGACTGGAGAAGAGCTAATGTTGTCCCTACCTTCAAAAAGGGCAAGAAGGAGGAACTGGGGAACTACAGACCAGTCAGCCTAACATCAATACCTGGAAAAACTCTCGAGCAGATTATAAAGCAGTCAGTCTGCAAGCACCTTGAAAACAGTGCTAAGAGCCAACATGGATTTATGAAGAACAAATCCTGCCAAACTAATCTTATCTCATTTTTTGATCGGATAACCTCCCTTGTAGTCTGTGGGAATGCTGTGGACATAATATATCTCGACTTCAGCAAAGCTTTTGACAAAGTGTCCTATGATACTGATTAGCAAGCTAGCTAAATGTGGGCTGAATGGAACAACTATTAGATGGATCCACAGTTGGCTCCGGAATCGTACTCAAAGAGTGCTTATCAATGGTTCCTTTTCAAACTGGGTGAAAGTAACAAGAGGGGTACCACAGGGCTCGGTCCTGGGCCCAGTGCTCTTCATCATTTTTATTAATGACTTGGATGAGGAGGTACAGAGCATGCTTATCAAATCTGCAGATGATACAAAATTGGGGGGGGCATAGCTAATACCGTGGAAGACAGAAACAAAATTCAAAGGGACCTTGATAGGCTGGAGCATTGGGCTGAAAACAACAGAATGAAATTCAACAGGGGTAAATGCAAAGTTCTACACTTAGGAAAAAGAAACCAAATGCACAGTTATCACATGGGGGATACTTGGCTCAGCAATATGACATGTGAGAAGGATCTTGGAATTGTCATTGATCACAAGCTGAATATGAGCCAACAGCGTGATGTGGCTGCAAAAAAGGCAAATGCTATATTAGGCTGCATTAACAGAATTATAGTTGCCAAATTGCATGAAGTACTTGTTCCCCTCTATTTAGCACCAGTTAGGCCTCATCTTGAATACTGCATCCAGTTTTGGTCTCCGCACTTCAAAAAGATGGAGACAAACTGGAACAGGTTCAGAGGAAAGCAACAAGGATGATCAGGGGACTGACAAGCCTATGCCTTAGCTTTAAGGTGAAACTGACCAGGCTGTATCTTTGCTTTGCTATGGCTAAACTTTCAAGCCTGTGCCTTTGTTTTAAGGTGAAACTGACCAGTGTGTTTTTGCTTTGTTATGTATAAACTTTCAAGCCTGTGCCTTTTCTTTGCTAGGGTGAACCTGACAAGCCCATGTCTTTGCTTTGTATTAAAGAGATCTCTTGCTTTCTCCCAGGGCTGGGGAGGGAAGGATCCTATACATTTAGAGAAGGAAGAGGGGAAGGAGAAGGAGGAGGAAGGGTGGGTGCGGGATAGAGACCCTTTAAAGCCCCTGTTGAAGCTGCTCCCACCGTCTATGAGCGGGTGTAGGAACCTATCCCTATTCTTTCCATGTTATTCCTACCTCTGGTACCAAAGTTTCTGTTAAAGAAGTAATGTCCAGGGTCGCATCTACTTTGTTAACTGAGGCACTACTGTAATCTGTCGAACTGTCTCATCCTTTTTTGAGAGCTCCCCAGGAATACCAGATTCAAACGCTTGATTTTGCCTATAGCTACAGTCCTGTTTCACCTGTAGTCTGTCCCTATGTTCTGATTCTTCATGAAGTGGACTACTTTGGTAAAGCTCCTGAGCTTGCATTTGATGCATGCAGTTTTAGATTCCACCTAAAAAACAAACTCGTCCATGCTACATTTATGGAAGGGCAGACAGAAAATAAATACTAAAGGGTGTGCTTGTTAACTCCTCCTTGAGAGTCCCTCCTTCCTATTCCTAGCCTTTAGATTTTCCTATCCTGATGGATACAGATGGTTTACATACATACATACATACATACATAATGGTATTGATTAATTGACTAAGCATTGCATCTCTAGTTTTTAAACATTATTTTGTATTAGTGAGCACACATAAAGCAGTCAAGATTCCACAGTTCAATTCACAATAAACTGATAAAATTCACCACAGTAAAACAATCTTCCTCTGTCTCTGGTTCAGCCAGTTTTAGCCCCAGAGCTGTTTTCCTGGCCATCTATATACTTTTCTGCTGGGCACATTACAAAACTAGAACACACAAAAATTGCCTTAGAGGATCTTGAAAGATTCCCAGGTGAAAGGTCTTCAAAAAGATCTCCTTAGATTGAATCCCTCATTCTTCATTCTCTACCTAAATTCATCCACCACTTTCCTTATTCTTCCACTACAGGAAAATAGGAAAGAGAAGGCATACACAGTATAAACCTAGTCCAAAAGCAGAGACAAGATGTTGTTCACCTGCTCTACCCTTCCCTCTCTTACTCTTAGAGACTTTGTTAGGAAATTGCTGCCTAGAAGGCATGTAATTATGTCTGGTTGCCAATGGGATGCCACCGAAGGGAAATAATCTTGTGGAAATAAACCTTTGCATTTATACATCTATTTCTACCAGCAAATTAGTACTTTATTTCCTGTTGTTATGGATCAGAAATTAACCATAGCTAAAATAGAAATGGGTGAAATACTCAGTTCTTGCATCCACGTCAAATAGGTAGATGGAGGGGGGAGTTAATGTAGCTGCAATCATTGCTAGAATATTTTTAACTGCATATTCAGCACAAGATAGGTTCCAAAAGCTGCTTACACCTAAATATATATTCAAGTCCTACAGCATCCTTATAATTGTTTGCATATGTATAAGATTTCAGTAGGAAGGAAATTACAGTGTGCTAGTGTGTCTTTTTATGTATGAGCATGTCTGTCTTTATTCTCTGAGTCTATTCAATTTGGATCGGAATTCAAGGACCAAACATCTGTTACAATGCCTGTAGACAGTGCCTAGAACATTTAGTGCTACTAATTAGTGCTGAAAAATTGGAATAATCATTGCATACTCCCTGTGAAGATGATATTTATTTCTGGCATTTTCCACTGAAATAGGATTCAGATTAAAAAAAAAAATACTGAAAAGTCAAATATTGGCATTGTATTAAAGCTTTTGGTGTAAAACAATATCAAACACAATTGGATAATGAACGTTCGTAGCAATTATATTACTAGAAGAAGTGAAAAACAAATTGATGGCTTCTTCAGCTAAAACAAAATCACAGCATTCATTTATTTATTTATTTTATTTTATTTCATTTATATACCGCCCTAAGCCTAACGGCTCTCTGGGCGGTGTATTTAATTCGATGGGATATAAAGGAAAACAAATTGGTCAATACTTGCCCTCATGACTTAGCAAAAAGCAAAATACTGAGCATTGTCATGGCTGTAATATAATCTCATACCTTTTCTTTCTCCATAATATATAGACTTTTTATTTTGTATAAAGTACCTAAATAATAATAATAATAATAATAATAATAATAATAATAATAATAATAATATAATAATCTGAATGGGCTGGACAGTAAAACATTTGGAAGAGGTTTGGGCAGGACCAAGAAAATGGGCATGGGTTAGTTTGTTACCTATTTTTAATGAGGCTTTGGAGAAGATTAGTTAGGATTAATAGGGGTCCCTAGACTTCCCCCCCTCCCATTCCCATCCTACAATTTCTCTTTGCTTCTTTGGTTTTAACCAAAGATATTGTCCCATACCAACTACATGCTAGCTAGTGGAAATAAATCAGAACTGCCGAGAGCTAAAATATCAGGGGAAGATTAAAGGGGAGTGTTTGGTTCATGCTGTTCTATTCTGTTTCTTTGTTCTCCCTTCCTTCATTAGTAATATGCACTGTGAAACTTCAGTTCAAGAAATTGTTTCTTCTTATTGTGCAATAGTGCTGCCTGTTATGAACCAGAGGGGTTCATAATAGGGACATAAATCTAAATCAACAACTTCCTATTGCATCCACAGTAATGGGCTGGTCCTACAGTTCAGTAAACTCTTTGCCTGACAAAAGAATGTTCAAATCCAAGGTGCAATTAACATCTAGTTTGACCTCCAGCTAACTGAATTCTGTGGTAATTCACAGGGCCTTAACAAGTTTGCCTGATTCCCAGCTAACCTAGAAAGAAAAGAGTCCATACTGTTTACACCATCAGAGAGACCCAAATAATACAATGAATAAGGGCACAATCCAACTCACCTTTCTGCTGGGCTGCGGTGAGTTGGATGCCGCAGAGAACGGACTCTGTGGGGGGCAGCAGCCCTCCGCCAAGGTAGAGATGTGGCTCCACCAGGAGCCTGATGGCATCACCAGAGATCTGCTGGGGATGTCCAGCCCAGTGGGTGGAGGGCCAGCAGAAGCCAGTGGAACCCCCCCAAAAAGGGTGTTCCTGAGCGCGGGGGGGACTTATGAGAGATCCTCCTAGCATTCAAACCCCTCCCCTAGGCCGTGATCCCTCTTCAAACTCCACTGGCGAAAAGGCCAGCGCAGTAAAAAAAAAAAAATCCCACTGAGGCCTACAGGGAGTGCTTACTCCCTGGGAGGGCCTGTTTGGTAGAGCCAGCACCTCCCAGCTGGCTTCTGTGCATGGCTCCCAATGGGAACCAGGCCGATGACTCCTGAGCTTTCCGCTGGCTTCTCTGCCACCAGCCCCCCCTCCGCTGGCTTCCCAGCACTTGGATTGCTCTGTTAATCCATTTCCTCTAAGCCATATATTCCTATCCTACAGTGCAGTAGAAGATATTCATAGATTACTCATGTTTAATTCCAAGGTATCTATATATCTATTTGCAAAGCCAAAGCCAACTTTATATAATATTTTAAGACCCTTACTATTATCATAGATATATTAATGAAATATTATTTAAGCACAGAATACATACAGATAGTACTTTTCACAAAAGCAAATAAACTTAACCAAAGAAGAAAACCATGACACTGAGATAGGCTGCAGGCTTTGGGATCTCCATAGCTTTTAGATGTAAGAATTCTGACTTCAGTAAATTGAAATTAATCTACTCTACGCATTGGTGCAGCTATTTGGGGTGCCGCCCTGGGCTCCTGCTAGGAGGAAGGGCGAGATATAAATCAAATAATAAATAAATTGCAATGTTTATGGACATTCCACCTCCTCACACAACCTAGGAAAAGAGGGGCTATGTCCTGTTGGTTGGAAGTGCTTCAACTATCAAAGTTTTGGTCAATTTTTAGACTGTAATGTTCTATGGGCATTGTGTAAACAGTTATATCTAAGACTACTGAGTGTGAATGGGGGAATTCACTTTATAAGGTGAATAAAGGAGTGTATGGAGTATGCGGGAGACTGAACAAGGAATGGGCACAGAGAAGAAACTGCAGGAATCCCCCCGCTCCACATCTATTAATTTACATGGGTCTGTATTTGCTATTGTCAATTTATAAATGCAACAGCAGCAACAACATGGCATTACTATAAGACATGGGAGCAGGCCTTGAATGGACTGCCTTCAAGTTGATTCCGACTTATGATGACCCTATGAATAAGGTTTGCATGGTAAGCAGTATTCAGAGGTGGTTTACCATTGCCTTCCTCTGAGGCTGAGAGGTAGTGACTGGCCCAAGGTCACCCCGAGAGCTCCATGGTTGTGTGGGGATTTGAACCCTGGTCACCCAGGTCGTAGTCCAGCACCTTAACTACTACACCACACTCCCTCATTACAAAATTGTATGGTGGTCACAGAAATATGTAGATACATTTAAAATCACATATCCATATGTAGCTTGGGGAACTTTAATGTCATGAACTCCAGTTGTGCCACACACAGGTTAAATTTTTCCATCTGACTACAGATGACCTTCTATTTTGTGATTTGTAAATTCCTTTCTACCCTTTCCTTTTCTGAAGCCTTTTCTTTTAGCTGCTGTGAGTCAGCAGCTACCAAAATAGATCAAAGTATCAAAGAGCTACTGCGGCATTTCCTTCTATGTAAAAGAGAAAAGAACACTATTCCAGATGCTGCTTTGCAGTTGTGGCTTGTGCATAGCCATTGTTTATTAATATTAAACTCTGGTGCTGACTAAGAGTTTAGCATTTTGGGACTACATTTTATTTTGCTAAATTAATGACCAAGTGCACAATCTACTGGGAAGTTCTCCTAAGCAAGCCCTATTGATCTGACCAGTGTTCTTGCACAGTTTCATTTCATATCAGTAGGCTTTGTGCATGTGCAGAAAAGCCACAATCCACCATGCCCCTTTTTATGCATGGAACTTCCCCAACTGTCAAATGTCAGCTTGCATTTCGACAGAGTAATCCTGCTGTTTGGTAAAAGAAAGGGGGGGAAATTAATGTAGCATGTGGATCTTTCTCAGATGCTACTTTAACAATGGCAAAACCTGAAATTTATACAAACCTGTTGGGAGAAGTAAAGATATTGAAAAGAAACCAGCATCTACATCAGTGATTTTCAGACTTCCTACCTTAATAGCATGTTGCAGAGGTTTAGAATAGAAGCAAGATATGGAAATGAACACCGCATTCCATAAGAACCAGCTGTTTATAACCTAAGCCAAATAAACAGGTTCAGGCCATTGCAAATTACCACTACTTTTCCCCCTTCCCAAAAATGTACCTTTCACATGCAGCATTGGAGAGTGGTGTGCAAATGGGAGTGCCACTTCATAGGCCATCACAGTGCCTGAAAATGTTATCAGTGGGAAGTTCCCAGTACAAAGATCCTGGGGAATTGCAGTGTGAAAGGGCTTCTGGCAGACTATCCCCAGATATCTTCATGAAAGAAAATTCCCATTGGTTAGGTATTTAAGACTAACAAAAGCCTGTGAAGTAACACTGGTCACTACTGTTAGGATGTAGGTTTGGGGGGAAGAAAAGGGGGTGGCAGGGCTCACAAAGTGGGAAAGCAGAAGGCATCAGCTGTAGGCAAGGCTGGGTGTAGCAGATAGCTGGCCAAGAAGCATTATCCTGTTCTGCTGGGTCTTGGTGCTCATAGGGGAAGTGGATGCAATTAAAAGGTCCAGTCAATGTCAGGCAAAGGTCAAGGCAGTTTCTCAAAGTAGGTCAGGACTGTGGCAGCTCCCAGTGGGCCCTGCTAGCTGAGGTTTAGAATATTTTGTCTCGGCCAAGATCTGGGACCATTCAAGGCCTTGTGTAGGCTGGCAGGGCCTGCACTCAGTTGGTCCCATTTCTCTGAGCAGACTGCTGTGATGACTTAAATGATCCTTGTCCAACTCTGCAGGAGCCAACTTATACGCTGTGGAAGGGATGGGGAGAACTACATCCTCAAGGGAGGGTCTGGGGAAAATGCTGAGGGTGGAGCACTCCACACTACCTGGGTGGAGCAGCCTGTATTTTCTCCTCATCTGTTTCTTCCTCACATTAAAGCAAGGTGCCATCTTCTGAGGCCAAAGGCATTTGGAATATGTAAATTCTTTCTGAGATTTCTCTTCATGAAAAAGTTTGGAAAGAACCATTCCTATTTCAAATTGAGATAAGGGGATCTTGTCCATGTCTCCTTTCCACACCAACCCCTGGGTGTTGTAGAGTATTCTAAGATGGAGGTTCATAAACTGTGGTCTGCAGACCACCAGTTGTCCACAAGTGTCATTCAGGTGGTCCATGGTGCATTTGTAAAAATACACTTAAAAACCGTACAGTATCTAGCACAGTGCAAAATAATTGCTACAACAGACCAAAGAAATCATTAAGTGGTCTGCAAAGACCCTCAGCAATTTTCAAGTGGTCAGTGAGGGAAAAAGTTTGGGAACCACTGTTCTAGGAGATGTTCAGGGTGCACTTTCATTTTGTGTGTGGCATCCACCAGGTGAGTTCAGTCTCACCATTGCCCAATGTAAACTGAGAATGTGACTTAGAATACACCCACAAATCTCCTAGAGTTTCACACAGCAGGGGAAGATTATTAAGCAAGCAATCTCTGAGGTCATAAGTGATCTTCTCACTGTGAAAAGCTTCCACAGAAACATAAGAGTTTTCAGGAACACAGTTTGAAAATAACTGATCGAGAGGGTAGGCAGTCGATTATTACATGTTGAGAATCCATAGCATTGTAAACTAATTTGAAAATATACAAGAGTGAAAAAATGTATATTTGGAGAAGCTAAAAAAAAGGTTTGACTTCAAGAATATCGGTATTGGTCAGTTTATGTACCTATAGGGTTCCTCACTGAATTCCACCAGTTGTATTCAACAGAGTAGACCCACTGAAATTAATGAACCTAAGTTAGTCATGTCTACTGTGTACTCTGAGTAGGACTAACACTGAATAACACCCACTGAAATTCTACATGCCAGGAAAAAGCTTTTAGTTTCATAAACTGGAGAATGAGAGGTGTCTTACTAGTGATACTAATGAGCATGATTTGCAAAATATTTAATTTAGCTATTGCACTCCAGTTGGTAAATTTAAATATAACCCACTGTGCTTAATAAATGGGGCACCTCACCATGTGTGACCAATTAACCTTGAATCAAATTTACCAACATAAGGGCTAGAGCACTTTATACAACATTACATTTTATAAAGGAGAAAATGCCAAACCTACCTGAGATTGTGCATTAATAGTGGCTCCTTCCTTAACTAGAACTTTGACAACTTCAGCTTGCCCAGCCAATGACGCAATGTGCAATGCAGTATTGCCTTTCTGTTCGATAAAATATATAAAAAATATTTATTTCGTTCATAATCAGCTTTCCCCCACAAAATGAGGTCCAAAGCAGATTACAATAAACAGTATTGACATTCATAATGTTACTGCCCAGACCCTTGTCTAGTGAATGCACAGGGATGAGGGTTCTACACGTTCTGCCTGGTAGGAATGTCTCCATGAACTGTGACAATGCCTCTTGCTTGCCTAGATGGAAGATGTGTGGGTGTGGCTGACTATAAAACCCTCTGACTTTTCATGACTGGAATGTAAACTAATATACAAAGGTTGAGAGTCTCATCTCTTGCTCTGCCCACTTTTGCCACTGTTCCTATCCACTTTTTGTCATATTTTCTTTTGGCTCTGGCCCTGCCTACCACCAACATGTAGCCCCCAGAAGGTTGACCATGACAGAGCGCACCCTTCAGACTGAAAAAGGTCTCTCACTCCTGGTCTATACTGACTGGCAGTGACTCTGCCAGTTCAGTCAGGAATCTCCCCCAGTACTGCCTGGAGAACTCAGGAGCCTGAATCTGTTTCCTTCACAGGACAAAAGGCAACAGGTTTAAACACTGGATGATAAAACTTACCTATAAGGGCAGGGGGAGATGTAATGGGAGATTATTATTATTATTATTAATTACACTTTTATACCGCCCCATAGCTGAAGCTCTCTGGGCAGTTTACAACATAAAAAGATGGCCCTTAACTATGGTTAAGGAATGAGGATTGGGCTGCATGATCTCATTGCTGCCTTATCTACCTTCTTTCCACTAAAACACAAATTCTGACAGTCCTTCCCACCACACCCATAGCCATGGTTTAATGTTACATCTGCCCTGACATTAAACATATTTAATGTAAACCAGTGTTTGCTCCTTAACCCAAGATTTGTAGACTATGGGTTGGATCCAGAGTTTGCTCCCACTGGCTGTAGAACCTGAGCAGAATTCTGCTCAGATGACCCTGCCGGCAGAAAAGGCAGGACAAGGGAGGCTATCCTTGCTGATTTCTCCATGGCACCTCCCACTCTGATCCAGAAAGTCCCCCAACCCTGTAGAGCAGCTTTGGGTGGGACAGAGAGTTGCAGGGAATGGGGTAAAATCAACTACAATAATCTCTGCCCCCATTTGGACAGTGTAATTCCTTCTCTGAATCAGAATCCTTAACCATCTGTTCACCAAGACAAAGTCTGGATCCAACACATTATGACCTACTCTTTTCCATTTCTGATTTTACAGCATAGGAAATGATTCTTTAAATCTACTTTAATCTAATGGATGTGCAGTTTGTGTAAGCTTGGTAGAGTTTGCTGAGGTCCATAAAACCTCTGTGCTTATTTATTTTATTTATTTACTGAACTTACATTCCGCCCTTCCTTCTGAAGTGGCAAACATATACAAGACAATGTAACAAAAAGAAAAGCGCTCTAAAACAGTTACAGGCTGGGCTCATACTGGGAGGAAGGGCAGGATATAAATCTAATAAATAAATAAATAAATAAATAAAACATTCCAAAACAATCAATTTTTTTAAGAAAAAAATAAAACACATGAAAAATATAGTAAAAACAGTTTAAAACATTCTAAAACATATGCTTAAAACATCCTTGCATTTGGATGGCATGCACAATAAGCATTAGGGAGGGCAGCATAGAGCGCAGTGTCAGAAGGAAAGTGTTAGAAATATACTAAGGAGTTGCAGCATGTTTCAGAAACATGGCTAGTGCACTTTAATGCATAGTTGAAACAGATACTATTCATCAATCTGTTTCAGGGACAGCCTTGGTGCCCTCCTGATGTTGCTAGACAACAACTCCCATCATCCCTGACCTGGCCATGCTACTTTGGTTGATCAGAGCTGTAGTCCAACAACCACATTGTCTACCCTTTCTCTATTTCAGTACTCTAAAAATGGTATAATGAATATATTACCTTAGTAGCAGAGTCCACTGCAGAGCCTCTTTCCAGCAATTCCTGAACCAACCCCACATGGCCTTCTTTGGCAGCCAGGTGTAGAGCATTGAGTCCATTCTGTAAGCAAAAAGCCCCCACCACATTTGTCATTAATCACCATGGTCCGATCTGGCCCCTCAGTAAAGGGCTATAACTCAGTGTACAGCATTTGCTCTGAATGCAGATTTGGCTGCAATCCCTGGCATCCGCATCTAAAAGATACGCAGCTGAGATCTTAGGAGAGCCACCGCCAATCAGAGTAGACCACACTAGGCGTTTCTCTGACCGCATTCACATATGTGTACAGAACCCTGCATCAGCCATGCCCATCACACAAACACCCACACATCTCTTTGCAAACACAAGAAATTCTGAGTCATATAAAGACACAACTCATATGTTAGGCACATATGAACCTCACATATGATTCATGGCACTACAGGTCTTTTGAAATTTGATAGACTTTGGCTACCCATTTGCCAGGATTTGGGATGAGTGCATGGAGGGTGGGAGAAGCACACAGGCAGTTGCCTGGCAAACACAGAGCTAGGCAGTTTTCTGATCTCTGTGACCTCCCCCTATGTCACTGATCTACTGATCTCAAAAAGGACTGATCTACTGATCTCAAATAGGCTTCAGAAAGTTCAAAGGAGTCTGCATAGCACCCTCATTTAAACCTCCCAAAGGCTGTCTGAGCTGGTCCCTTGAACACAGTATATAAAGTCTGAATTGGATGGAATTTCTGTCATTTCTGTCCACTCAAGTGTTGAAACGACTACTTTGCCCTGTTTGTGCTCAAGGTTACGTGGCATGCCCACTTCTGCTGACCATGGGCTTGTCCATATGGGAGTGTAATGTGGATTTGAAGCTGCTTGTATCTCAGTAGTGGTTTTGCAGCATCCATATGATGCCATATGGGCATGTGTCCTACTTTACATTCCTCAATTTGAAAAGTTGCCAGAGGCAATTCCTCTGTTTGAAGCACTCCTCCATGTTAACAACTACCCTGTGCAGGTCTTGTTTAAAGATAAAGAATCATAAAAGGTAATCTTCAAGTTGCCTATCAGTGATTAGCACATCAACATTGGATTGAGCAGACAATACAGGTAACCTGGTCACAGCCTTCACCACTATGGGTGAGATGTACTGTATTACTTAAATTATAGTAATGATGTCAACATTTGCACCTATACATATAAATTAGGACATGCAAAATTAATGCAAATTGGTGTCCAATCACCATCTGGAGATTATTATTTTTTTGCCACCTTCCATTTGCAGAGTTCACATTTTACCTTCCATCCATCCCGGGGTGCTTTGAATGCCTATCCCACCACCTAACCCCAGGAATGGGGACCCAGGTAACCCCCATCCCCTCATGAACCCCCCCCCCAGGCACCCAGGATGTTCAAATGGTGACCACCACTGTCTCACTTGCCTAACACCATTGCCAAGTCTCCCTCTCTCCTCCCCTGATGGGTTGCCAAGCCTCCTCCTCTTCTCCCCCACAGGCTGTCAAGCCTGCTCCTCTCCTCCGCCCATGGGTCAAGTCTTCTTCTCTTCTCGCCTCCCACATGGGTTGCCAAACTTCCTCCTGTCATTCTACACACACACGGGTTGCCAAGCTTCCTCTTTTCCTCTCCTCCTAGATTGCCAAGCTTCCTCCTGTCCTCCCCCACCTGTTGCTCACTCACTTGCTCTCCAACTCTCTCCTGCTCAGGTTAACATGCTGTAGGTCACAGCACCACCTGGCTGTGGGCAAGCAAACTGCAGTGCAATACTTTGAGGCTTACGTAGAAATAGAAACATTTGTTACCCTCTCTCCATTGTAACAATCCCACAGCAGAGTACATAAATAATTTTTAAAGTGCAACATTTAAAATAAAACAGTAACTCATTGTATCTGGTAGAGGCAAAGGACCTTTTTTCTTTATAAATGAAGAATAAATTTGATCCTTTCTCAGATACAGATATTTACATTCTACCTACCAAACATAGGCATTCTGTTTGCACGAAATGAAAAGTAAGCCTTGCTAGTGTGTCTAGTAACTATTAGACCTTACTTCTACATAATAGTCACAGCCATTTCTTTTTTGTTTGCTACTTTGTTTTTGTGATGGTAGGCTGGGGCCAAAGCAGAGTGAAGCAGAAAGGAACACCACTGGAAATAAGAAAAGAAGACTAAAATGTCCGGTGTGTAGATTCCTATATTCCCATAGTGAACCTCACAAACTGTCTTTAAAAAAAACAACTCTGGCAGCCTACTTCAGCATAAAATTGTAGTGGTGGTGGTGAAAAGCTTTAAATAAATAAATAGATGTGTGCTGGCTGTAAGAAATGACCTATATGGGACTATTTTAAAGACATAGCCTCTATATGTGCAGTGCCTTGAAAAGGTATTTGCCCCCAGTCTGATTTTCTGCATGGTTGCATATTTTGGGCACTGAATGTTATCAGATTTTGAACCAAAACCTAATATTAGAGAAAAGAAAACCTGAGTGAACAAACACAACATTTTGATACATTTTCATTTATTTATTAAAGAAAGTTAAGCAACAACCAATGCTCCCGTGTGAAAAAGTAACTACCCCCTTAGACTCAAAATCTGGTTACACCACCTTTAGCGGCAATGACTGCAACCAAACGCTTCCTGTAGTTTTTTATCAGTCTCTAACATCGCTATGATGGAACTTTGGCCCACTCCTCCATGCAGAACTGTTTTAACTCAGTGACATTTGTGGGTTTTCGAGCATGAACTGCTCCTTTCAGGTCCTGCCACAACATCTCAATGGGGTTTAGGTCTGGACTTTGACTAGGCCATTCCAAAACTTAAAATTTCTTGTTCTTCAACCATTGCTTGTTGTGTTTCAGATCACTGTCTTGCTGCATGACCCACCTGCACTTCAGCTTCAGCTAACAGATGGATAGCCTGACATGCTCCTGTAGAATTCTCCGATACAAAGCAGAATCCGTGGTTCCTTCAATGATGGCAAGTTTTCCAAGCCCTGATGCAGCAAAGCATCCCCAAACCATGACACTGCCACCACCATGCTTGACCATTGGTATGAGGTTCTTCATGTGGTATGCAGTGTTTGGTTTTCCCCAGACATAATGGAGCCCATGTTGCCCAAAAAGTTCCTTCTTTGACTCATCTGTCCATAGAACGTTGTTCCAGAACTCTTGAGGATTATCCAGGTGCTTTTTGGCAAACTCTAGATGAGCATTCATAATTCTTCTTGAGCAGTGGTTTTGGCCTTGCTACTCTGCCATGAATCCCATGTTTGCACAGTCTCTTTCTGATGGTGGAGTCATGAACACTGACCTTAGCTGAGGCAAGAGAGGCCTGCAGATCCCTGGGTGTTGTTCTAGGGTCCTTCATGACTTCGTGGGTGAAACTGCTCTTGGAGGGATTTTAGCAGTTCGGCCACTCCTGGGAAGATACACTACTGTCCTAAACCTTCTTCATTTGGTCAATATGGCTCTTACTGTGGTTCAATGAAGCCCCAGAGCCTTAGAAATGGCTTTGTAACCCTTTCCAGAGTAATATGCATCAACAACTGTTTTCCAGAGGTGTTCAGGAATTTCTTTTGATTGTGGCATGATGACGCTTTGGGATCTGTGTACTAGCAACATCAATCTGATGGCAAGGGCCAAAGTTAGTCAGATTTATATTGGGCAGGGCTGGCCCAAACCAGGCCTGATTGTTTACCAAGGTATTCAGACACATGGTCCTAATAATCCCCTTCATTGGGTTGAGTAAACTAGAGGGACAATAACTTTTTCAAACCTGAAGATTGCATGTTTGATTACCTAGCACACCAAACAAATAAAATAAGCACCAAATTTTGGTGTAATTTTTTCTCTCTGACTCCATCTATATATTACTACACCCCACAAAATATCTGACAGAATTCAATGTGAAAAATATGCAACAAATCAGACAGGGCAAATACTTTTTCACGGCACGGTAAAAAAAGGCAAGCATGCAAAATGTGTATAGGAGATAAAGTGATGAAAGACCCAGTTGCAAGAATGAAACAACAGTGTGAATCTCTGTCTGTGTTGGAATTTATTTTTTAGATGTTTTTAAAGCTTTTTAAAATAAATAAATAAATAAATTGTAAATTAACATGGTTTAGTTGTCAGAATTGCACCCTTGTTTAGTGAAGATATATGAAGACGTATCAATTATTTAAATAGGCCTTTTTTCCTTGGTGGTTGAGTTAAAGCAATCTGCTGTGGAACTTACTCATGAGTAAATTTGCATAGGACTGCAGTTTTGGACAGATGGAAGTCAAAGGCTTCATGTCTAAAATGTATAATAGCAGAGGTTGCTGCCAGTAATGAAAGCAAACCAGCACAGATCAAAGACACAGCATGCTGTATGACGCAGCAAGGAGGCAGAAACTGCTGCTGACAAACTTAAAAATATCATCAATCTATGTTTTTCACAACTTCATGTGGCACTGTAGTTTACATGAAATGAGGTAATGGTATCATATAAAAGGTAGCTAAATATCAGAGACAAGAGCAAAGTTTGAGAAGCACAAGACTCTCTGCAGAACAGGCATTTGATAGAACTGGGGGCAGGAAAAAGGGACCTGGATTTAGCAATGCTTACAGAGATGACTACATCAACCATCCTTATGAAGAGAAGTCACACATTGCTCCAGTACTGTGAGAACTGTAGCAGTGCTGCTTCTTTCTACACCAATAAGATCAAGCAAGAAGCTCTGGACCAGGTGACAGAAGCCCTTGCTATGGATCCTTCCACACCAGTGTCAACTCAGAGGAAACTGGGTTTAACGCTGGCATGGAAAAGAGCCAGTCTGGACATAACACTAAACTCTCAGACCATAGAATCATATAACTGTAGAGTCAGAAGGGGCCTATAAATCCATCAAGTCCAACCCCTCACTCAATGCAGGGATCCAAATTAAATCATAACCATCAGGTGCCTCTCCAGCTGCCTCTTCAATGCCTCCAGTGTCGGAGAGCTCACCACCTCCCTAGGTCATTGGTTCCATTGTCATACCGCTCTAACAGTTATGAAGTTTTTCCTCGTGTTCGGTCAAAATCTGGCTTCCTGTAACTTGACCCCATTATTCCATGTCCTGCACTCTGGGATGATCAAGAAGAGATCTGCGGGGCAACCTTTCAAGTACTTGAAGAGTGCTATCTTATCTTCCCTCAGTCCTCTCTTCTCAAGGCTGAACATGCCCAGTTCTTTCAGTCTCTCCTTAGAGGGATTTGTTTCTAGTCCCCTGATCATCCTTGTTCCCCTCCTCTGAACCTGTATCCAGCTTGTCTGCATGCTTAAAGTGTGATGTCCAGAACTGGACACAGTACTCAAGATAAGGCCTAACCAGTGCCGAATAGAGGGGAACCAATACTTCACACGATTCGGAAACTATACTTCTGTTAACGCCTTTTTTGCAGCCACATCACACTGTTCACTCATATTCAGCTTCTGATCAATTACAATCCCAAGACCCTTCTTGCATGTAGAATTGCCGAGCCAAGTATCCCCCATCTTATAAATGTGCATTTGGTTTCTTTTTCCTAGGTGTAGAACTTTGCACTTGTCCCTGTTGAATTTCATTCTGTTGTTTTCAGCCCACTGCTCCAGCCTATGAAGATCCCTTTGAATTTTGTTTCTGTCTTCCAGGGCCCCCTCTAGCATGCACACCTTAGCATGGTGAGGGGGTTTGAGAGTGTTGAAGAAGCTGAGAGCAATGCCGTCAGGAGTCTAGACCAAGAGGCTAGACTCCTAGCAGGGGCATCAAAGGCCGAATGGTCAAAGCTGAGACACCAGACTAAGATGCATCCAAACTCAGAGGAAGGCAATGGTAAACCACCCCTGAATACCTTTTACCACAAAAACCCTATGAACAGAGTATCCAAAATGCAACACAAGATAGTGCTGAAGATGAGATCTCCAGGTCAGAAGGCACTCAATGAGCTACTGGGGAAGAACAAAGGACAAGTACCAGTAGCACTGAGACTAATGACACAGCTGGGTCAACGCTGTAAGGAAGCCCAGAGGCTGATGCGCACAGATGCAAAAGGAGAGTCCAGAGTTGTACGACTCACACAACAGAAACATGAAATGTGAGATGCATGAACCAGGGAAAGTTTGAAATTGTCAAGAAAGAAATGGAACATACCAACATTACAATACTTGCCGTGAGTGAATTAAAATGGACAGGAATGGGACATTTTTAATCAGGCAACTACAAAATCTTTTATGCAGGAAATGAGAATTTAAGAAGAAACTGAGTTGCTTTAATACTGAGATGTGATGTAGCAAAAGCAATTAGGAGCTACAACACAAGGTCTGAGTGAGTTATATCAATGAGATTAAATGGGAAACCTATTAGCATAGCCATCATTCAAGTCTACGCTCCAATGGCAAACGCAGAAGAAGAGGAATTGGAGAGATTTTATGCAGAAGTACAGGAAGAAATTGATCACACACCCAAACAAGATGTGCTGATAATCATGGGGGATTGGAATGCAAAAGTAGGAAACAGAGAAGAACTAGGAACTGTGGGGAAATGGGGCTTAAGAGACAGAAATGAAACAGGAGAAAGACTTATCAAATTCTGTGAAGCCAATAATTTGTTTCTTGCAAACACATTTTTTGAGCAACCAAAAAGACAACTGTAAACATGGACATCACCAAATGGTCAATATAGGAATCAAATTGATTATATAACTGGTAACAGAAGATAGAGAAGTTCCACACTTTCCAAAACAAAACCAGGAGCAGACTGGGGTACAGGACATGAACTGGTAATATTGAAAATCAGAGTAAAGCTAAAGAAGAACAAGCAATCATAATGCCAACATACAGTTTAAATAACATCCCAGAAGAATATAAAGATCAAATAAGGAACAGATTTGAGGCTTTAAACTTATTATTATTATTATTATTATTATTATTATTATTATTATTATTATTATCTTTATTTATACCCCACCATTTTTCCAAAACTGGAATTCATGGCGGCTTCCAGATAAAAAATACATATAATTAAAAACATACAAAGTCTACATTAAAATAAGATCAAACTATTTCCAATATTAAAACCATACACACATATAGCTAAAAGAGTTCAAACTAGTTTAAAAATAATATAATAGACATTAGCAATGCAGCACCCTTCACGCCCTATCCTTAGCCTTAAATTCCAAAGGCTTGTTGGAATAAGAAGGTCTTTGCTTGTCAGCGGAAGGACTGCAACTTAGTTGACAGAGAACCAGAAGAACGATTGAGTGAAGTCAGAGACATTATTAGGGAAGAACGCAAAAAGAATTTTACCTCTAGTTAAAAAGACAGACCTCAATGGATGACTGAAGAAACTCTTAAAATGGTTAAAGGAAAGCAAAAGCAAAAGTAGATAGAAACATGGTTAGAACTCTAAATGCAACTATGCAGTGACTAGTACGTAAGGACAAAGAGAACTATTACAATAGTTATTGTATAGAAATAAAAGAGGACAACAAAAAGGGTAGAACAAGAGCCCTATTCAAAAAGATTAGAGAAATTAAAGGGAAATTTAAACCAAGAGTAGGGATGTTGAATAATCAACAGGGGAACACACTGACTGACCAAGATGAAATAAAAGGAAGATGGAAGTAATACACTGAAGAACTCTATAAAAGAGATGCCAGGATGACAGTTTCATTCATGGAGGAACCGTATGATGAAGAACCAGAAATTTCAGAATGTGGGGTGAAAGCTGCTCTTAAAATACTTGGAAGAAACAAATCACCAGGAACAAATGACATAGCAATAGAGTTGCTACAAGCTACTGAAACAGAATCTTTCAAAATTTTGACAAAAATTTGTCAAGAAATATGGAAAACTAAACAATGGTCCACAGACTGGAAGCGTTCACTATATATCCCAATTCCAAAGAAAGGGGATCCTCAAACTACTGCCTTGCAAATACAATAACGCCAGAACCAGAACTATCACTAAAAGCTAAAGTCAAGATTCTACAACAAAGGCTCTCACCATATATGGAGTGAGAAATGCCAGACATCCAAGCTGGATTAAGAAAGGAAAGAGGCACCAGAAATCATATAGGAAACATACGTTGGATAATGGAACAGACCAAGGGATTTCAGAAGAAAATCACCCTGTGCTTTATACATTACAGCAAAGCCTTTCATTGTGTAGATCACGAAAAACTATGGAATGCTTTAAAAGAAATGGGGGTGCCACAGCATCTGATTGTCCTGATGAGCAACCTATACTGTGGACAAGAGGCTACTGTAAGGACAGAATATATGGAGAAACCGGTTGGTTCCCAATTGGAAAGGATGTGAGACAGGGGTGTATTTTATCACCCTATTTGTTTAATCTATACGTAGAACATATCATATAGAAAGCAGGATTGGACCAAGATGAAGGAGGTGTGAAAATTGGAGGGAGACATATCAAAAATTAAAGATATGCAGATGATACCATACTACTACTAGCAGAAACCAGTAATGATTTGAAATGAATGCTGATGAAAGTTAAAGAGGAAAGCACAAAAGCAGGACTACAGCTGAATGTCAAGAAGACTAAAGTAATGACAACAGGAGAGTTATGTAACTTTAAAGTCAACAATAAGAACACTGAACTTGTCAAGGATTATTAATACCTTGGCACAGTCATTAACCAAAATGGAGACAATAGTCAAGAAATCAGAAGAAGGCTAAGACTGGGGAGGGCAACTATGAGAGAACTAGAAAAGATCCTCAAATGCAAAGATGTATCATGAACACTATAGTCAGGATCATTCAAACCATGGTATCCCTGATCTCTATGTATGGATGTGAAAGTTGGACGGTGAAAAAAGTGGGTAAAAGAAAAATCAACTCATTTGAAATGTGGTGTTGGAGGAGAGCTTTATGCATACCATGGACTACAAAAAAAGACAAATAATTGGGTGTTAGAACAAATTAAACCAGAACTATCACTAGAAGCTAAACTGATGAAACTGAGGTTATCATACTTTGACACATAATGAGAAGACATGATTCACTAGAAAAGACAATAATGCTGGGAAAAAACGAAGAGAGTAGAAAAAGAGGAAGGCCAAACAAGAGATGGATTGATTCTATAAAGAAAGCCACAGACCTGAACTTACAAGATCTGAACAGGGTGGTTCATGACAGATGCTATTGGAGGTTACCGATTCATAGGGTCGCCATATGTCGTAATCAACTTGAAGGCACATAACAACAACAAACTTCCAGGATATTAGCTATCCCTCCCAATTTTGTATCATCTGCAAATCTGATAAGCATTCCCTGCACCTCCTCATCCAAGTCATCAATAAACATGTTGAAGAGGGAGGTTTCCTGATCAAAAAATGATTGAAGACCACTGGGCCCAGGAACAAGCCCTATGGTACCTCGCTCGTTATGCCCCCCCAGTTTGTTCACAGCATTCCTATAGTCTACCAGGGAGGGTACCTGATCAAAAAATGATATAAGATTAGTCTGGCAGGATTTCTTCTTGATAAATCCATGTTGGCTTCTAGTAATCACTGCACTGTTTTCAAGTTGCTCACAGATTGACCGCTTTATAATCTGCTCCAGAATTTTCCCAGGGATCAATGTCAAGCTGACTGTTCTGTAGTTGCCCTTTTTGAAGATAGGGATAACATTAGCCCTTCTCCAGTCATCCGGCACTTCCCCCATCCTCCACAATTTCACAAAAATAATAGTGGTTCTGAGAGTTCTTCAGCTACTTTTGCTTCCTTTACAATCAAGTATAACATGATTACTTTCTCCCAGAATTTTCGTAACTTCCACTTCACCCACTAAGTCATCTCTATTGTTTAGAATCAAGTTAAGGATAGCTGATCCTCTAGTTGCTTCCTCCACTTTCCATAGGAGAAAGTTATCTCCAACACAAGTCAGGAATTTCTTGGAGGGTCCATGTTTGGCAGAATTTGTCTCCCAGCAGATATTAGGGTAGATAATTTCAATTAACTGCAGCTTATCATTATGCATGAACCCAAAACTGTGGTTGATTATAACTATGATTTAGAGAAACAAGTTTTAAAGACTTAAACCATAGATAGGACTAAATATCAACAGATTGTTCTATTAGACATACTGATAAACTGTGGTTAGTTGAAAATGGAAAATATTCCAATGCTCACAGCCATGCCAGAGGAGTAGAGGGGATGGGTGGAGATGATGATCCTGAGCCTCATTCACATAACGCTACACTATAATTTAGTCTAAATGAGGCCCTGTAAAGTCTAGGTCTTTTCATATTAGGCACTGCTGTCACACTCCATACATACACATACCACCAGAGTAATGACACTTCTGAGCTTTGGATAGTGTAAAACCTATCCAACAAAAATCACTACATAAGGAAAGCCTCAGGTGCTATAAGTGGTGGCTTTTCTTTTGTGATTTAATTTAATTTTAAAACAACCAATACAAGAACTGCATTTATACTTATTAAAAAACACAAAAAAACAATGTGAATGGTTATAGCCTGTCTACGTGTTCCAGAAAGTTTAAAATGGTTGCCAAATTTCCAGTGAGTAAATTTTTTCGTGACAATCATGAACATACTGCATCAATTTATTCATGATATGAGCATGATGTTACAAACCTTAGAAAACCACTCCACTTGTCCCTACACCTAGATATTCAATGCTTTTCCAAAATTATTCTTGCTGATATACATAGTTTCCAAGTCAGAGAACTATATTCTTCTATCTGCTTGATCTTGGAAAAATCCTAAAAAAACCACTTCTGGTTGAAACAAAATTTTTGTTCCATAAATCTATTCAGTGTTATATTTCCCAGTAATGAACAACCATATATGCAGAAAACAGGCATCATTACTGGTACATATCTGTTGAGCCCCAGCAGCCCCAGGTAAACCAGGGAGAGGTGTCGGAAGAGGACAAGGCTTTTGAGGGCGTTGAGGAAGGGTGAGATACCGACAGCCCACAAGTCCCCACGGACAGCCTCCCTGTCAACGTGGATCCCGCTCCATCTGCAAGCGCTCTTACAGCGCTCCACAACCATGTACACATGTGAGCACACATGATAACCACACACATGCATGTACTCATTCTCTTCCCCCCGGATAGCAATTAAGCTTGAAAAAAGCTTTCTATTGGCAACAATAGAAGACTTCTTTCAAACTCAATTTCAACAGGGTGAAGGACGGAACCCCATGGACATCAGGGAAGGCCCCTGTGGGTGCATATGTGCCCATGGGCACCACACTGGTGACCCATGATAATAGAATCAAGCCATAAACATTTATTACAAACATGAATCCGCGTAACTGACGATGGGAATCTTGAAATTAGTAACTGTGAAGATATGTGATTGCGTTTAAATGTTTTAGATGTTCTAATGTTTTAAAATGTTTTAAATGTAAACATGTTTTATTTAACTTCAAATTGTATTGTTTTAATATATTTTTTGTTTTGCCACCCTGGGCTTCTTTGGGAGGAAGGGCTTGATACAAACAAACAAATAAATAAACAAATAAACATAAGCAATATACTGGGGATATCATTTTATTAGTAGGAACACTTACATAATTCAGGCCCAAGGGTTCATCTAAGACAGAGACTGAGATTTATAACTAAATGCAAGAATCCTGGCTGAATCTTGCAAATATGAAATGAGCTGGATACAAAAACAAGAAGCAACATTTATTTTGAAGTCTAGCTAATTTCTGTAGAACCTACCTCCATGTATCTTTTAAAAGGAAGAATATTTTTAATAAATAAAAGCACACAAAAAATATACTTGGGATCAATGCACAATCCTTACTAGCTCACCTTGCTAAAACAGGAAATATGGGAGATTTCCTTATAACTATAGACTGTGGTATTTGATATTAAATGAATTGACAATACTTTACAGATTTCATTAAAGGATCTATTCAGTTTTAATGATCAGTGGAAACAGCAAAAGGTCAGCTGAGCACAATTCAACCTATTTAGGAAAGAGCCTGGCGGGAAACCAAATGCCTTTTTATCTGATTAAATGGATCAAGGCAGCAGAACACCACAGAGAGAAAGATTCATGTTGATTCCCCCATTATCCACCAGCCTATTCTGGATGTATGGGTACAACAATTTTTTTTAAAAAGCCTTTCAGTAATAGAACACAAGATTTAATGTTTTGTGAGTCTTTCAATGAAGAGCCCACTCTGGATTCTAAAAAATAGTGCTGTGAACCTAAAGAAAGTGAAGGAAAAAATGAAGGAAAATAAAAGAGCAAAGCTGGGTTAATTGTACGCCTTTTCACATGATTTTATTTATTTATTTATTAAATTTATATCCTGCCCTTCCTCCCAGAAGGAGCCCAAAGCGGCAAACAAAAACACTAAAGCACTCTAAAACACCTTAAAAACAAAAGACTTTAAAACATTAAAACAAAACATCTTCAAAAACTTATTAAAACAAAAAAGCTTACAAACAGCTTTTCCTTGGAATTGAATTGCAAAGTCTTCCTAAACCTGATTATCTGAAGAACTGATATTGACCACTGTTTACACATAGAATTATTCTATGGTAACATCTTACCATCTTAAAAACATCTTAAAAAGCAATTCCAATACAGATGCCAACTGGGATAAGGTCTCTAATTAAAAGGCTTGTTGAAAGAGAAAGGTCTTCAGTAGGCACTGAAATGATAACAGATATGGTGCTTGTCTAATATTTAAGCAGAGGGAATTCCAAAGTGTGAGTGCCACAACACTAAAGATCCGCTTCCCATGTTGTGCGGAATGGTCCTCCTGATAAAATGGTGAGGGAGGCTCTCATCTGTAGAGCACAGTGATCGGTTGGGTATATAAGGGGCAAAACAATCTTCCAGGTATCCTGGTCCCAAGCTGCATAAGGCTTTGTACACCAAAACCAGAACCTTGAACTTGGCCTGGTAGCTAATGGGCAGCCAGTGCACTTCTTTCAGCAGGAGGGTAACATGTTGGCGATACCCTGCCCCAGTGAGCAGTTGAGCACTTCATCTTTGAGATGGCACACTCTTACCTAATTTCAGCCCTGTACTTGTTTATCCAACTAAGAACTCAATCAATGGCTGACAGTGGTTCCAAGTGAGGACAAGTGAATCATGACTAACCAGTGACAGTTTCCTTGTGTCTCTGTTACCATGGAATAATTCTATGTGTAAACAGTGGTCAATATCAGTTCTTCAGATAAGCAGGTTTAGGAAGACTTTGCAATTCAATTCCAAGGACACACTGCCCTATGAGTGACCTAGGAAAGGTGGTACAGGTACATTGCTAAAGAAACCCCAGTGATTCCCTTCCCCATATTAAAAACTATAACAACAAATAAGCTTGTCAGTTTTTATAATAACCCCACATCAAGGTTTACAATATCCGTATCTCAGATTTTGCAAATATGCTAGGGATCACCAGCCTGGTACCAATGGGCACAATGGGGCACACAAAGGCCTTGCTTTGGTGCCACAATCCCCAAACTCCCAGCTTCCTTTTAACAAATAAGTAAGTAAATAAGTTTCTAGCATTTTCACAACCCAAGATATGAGGCAAAATGTACAGACACCATTCTTCTAATGTTTTAGAGCTCTGCTCACGGCCAGAGTTCGATTCCAATGGAAGGAGGAAGTCAAATCTCCGGTAAAAGGAGTCAAGGTCCACTCAGCCTTCCATCCATCCGTGGTCGGTAAAATGACTACCCGGCATATGCTGGGGGGTAAAGAAAGGCCGGGGAAGGCACTGGCAATCCCACCCCATATATACGGTCTGCCTAGTAAACGTCGCAAGACATCACCCTAAGAGTCAGAAACGAGTTGCACTGTAAGTGCGGGGACACCTTTACCTTTTACCCTGCTCTGGGGGGGGGAGATGAATGTGTGGTCTCTGTGTATGTGTGGTCTGTGTGAGAGAGGGGCAGATGTATATCTGAAATGTGTGTGCTTGAGTGGGAGAGAGATGCATGTGTGCCTATGTGAGTGTGAGCAAGAGAGTGAGTGTGGTATGGTCACCTTGTACTTTTTTTTCTGGTACTGGGAAATGCTCCCTGTTGTTATTAGATTTCAACAGCATCAGCCAGCATTAATAAAGTCTCTGTTTGCTTTTGGGGGAGCAGAAGGATAAGTAAGCATGTATGGAAGTCAACACATTTCCTATTATATTCTTTTTCAAATATATCTTCAAACAAAATGATGTAGCATACTGGATGTGAAATCTAGAGAACTGTGGGGAGAAGTACAGCTGAGAAATGGAGATTACATAATTAGCCTGGAACAAAATGCACATCAATAGTTTCTAATTACACCGACTGAGAAAATGTGAAAAAATATCAAAAATGGCAAAGAACGATTTTTATCACACATCTTCTGAACATTAAAAAAAATGTGTTTGACAAAGACAGTATATAGCTTTGATCCTCTGGTTCCTGATCTAAACTAAAATCACATCAGCTACACTACAGTGCAGAATCTCAGCAAGATTGAAGAGTCTGATTACAGTGATATGATTATAACTGGGAGCTTCTGCTTGGATATGGATGATATATCTAGCTTGATCTATACAAATAAAATTGACCAATGCCCTTCTTGTCACAACATTTGTGTGTCAAGTTCATACAGAGAGAGATGCATTATCTGTGACATCTGCACATAACTGCAGTGAATGGGTGTTCTAAATGTGTACCTTATACCAGGTATCATCTTTCAGCTGGATCTATTTTGACTGAGTCACTGTTTACCTACGCTACTCTGCTAAACGGGAAAACTAGGCACGTACTCAAAGGAACTTGCACTTTTTCACATATTCCAGAGCTAAGTCCATCTATTTACAAGTGCAAGCTGGCAACACTATTGGAAGAAAAAATGAGAGGCCTGGAGCAGCGGGTAGCCACACTCAATAGTATAAGAGAAAATGATGATTTCATAGACAGAACCCTAGAACAACAACAGCAAAGAGAAGTACAGGAGGTGGAAGAACAGCAGCATGTTGAAGCAGAAGAGGAGACTATTGTGGAGGGGAACAATGAAGTGGAGGAAACTCCATGAAAAAGGTTGACAGTTTGGAGCAGGAGAGCTAAAAGACACCTTTCACTGGTGAAACTATGGCACTTGGGGATGAGACTGGAGGACAACCTGTAAAGGAAGAATTACAGGAGACCTTGCCCAACAGCGAGCAAGAAGGTGGAGCTCAGTCAAGCAGGGGCAATGGAACTATGCCCCACAAGAAGAAAAGAAGAGTAATAGTAGTGGGAGACTCCCTACTGCGTGGGATTGAAGCCCAAGTATGCCGAGAAGACCCATGGACTCACCAGGTATGCTGTCTCCCTGAAGGACAGATTACAGATGTGACTGAAGGGTTGCCATCACTCATAAAGCCCACTGACATGTACCCCTTTTTTTCTCATCCATGTGGGAACGAATGATACTGCCAAGCACAGCTACGAAGAAATAATGCCAGACTTTAAATCTCTGGGAAGGAAACTCAAGGACTTTGGGCCCAGATAGTTTTCTCATCCATCCTTCCAGTACTTAGAAGTGGAGCAGAAAGAGAAGGAAAAATATTCCAAGTGAATGACTGGCTATGAAGGTGGTGCCGATGTGAGAGATTTGGATTCTGGGACCATGGGATACACTTCCTTGAATATCAACTGCTGGCAAGTGATGGGTTGCACCTCACAAGGACTGGGAAGAATGTGTTTGGCCACAGCATGGAGAACTTCAACAGGAGAGCTTTAAACTGAATCCTAAGGAGAAGGGAGACATAAACTTGGAGGTAACAATTGACGAAGGCTTATGCACAGGAATAGCAACTGAGAGAATGGCTCCAATGGGGAACAATAATAGTTTTCATAAAAATCTAGAAAGGAAGCCAGACCATAAATCACATGGTCTTCGATGTCTGTATACTAATGCCCAGAGTATAGGAAACGAACAGGACAAACTTGAACTCTTAATACAGGAGATTAAATATGACTTGATAGGTTTATCTGAAACTTGGTGGGATGATTCTCATTACTGGAATACAACTGAAGGAGATAACATGTTCAAAAAGAACAGAAGAAATAGAAAGGAAGGTGGAGTCTTGCTATATGTTAAAAAAATATATATTCCTACAGAGAAATACAGGAGGATGAAATTGGTAGCCCCACTGAGAGTATCTGGTTTAAAATAAAAAGGGCAAGAAATACAAGGAACATGGTGGTTAGAGTCTATTACCAACCACCCAATCAACTAGGATGACACTTTTGAAAAGCAAATTGCCAATGTTTCAAGGAGACACAATGAAGTAGTAATGGCGGACTTCAACTACCCTGATATTGGTTGAACTTCCTGACTTGTGTTGGAGATAACTTTCTCCTATGGAAAGTGGAAGAAGCAACTAGAGGATCAGCTATCCTTGACTTGATTCTAAACAACAGGGACGACTTAGTGGATGAAGTGGAAGTTATGGGCACTCTGGGAGAAAGTGAGCATGTTATACTTTATTTTAAAGGAAGCAAAACTGGCTGAAGAACTCTCAGAACCACTATTATTTTTGTAAAATTGTGGAGGATGTTAGAAGTGTTGGATCACTGGAGAAGGGCTAACATTGTCCCTATCTTCAAAAAGTGCAAAAAGGAATAACCTGGGAACTATAGAACAGTCAGCCTGATATTGATCCCTGGGAAAATTCTGGAGCAGTTTATAAAGCAGTCAATCTGTAAGCACCTTGAAAACAGTGCAGTGATTACTAGAAGCCAACATGGATTTATCAAGAAGAAATCCTGCCAGACTAATCTTATATCATTTTTTGATCAGGTAACCTCCCTGGTAGACTATAGGAATGCTGTGAACAAACTGGGGGGACATAACGAGCGAGGTACCGTAGGGCTGGTTCCCGGGCCCAGTGCTCTTCAACATTTTTATTAATGACTTGGATGAGGAGGTGCAGGGAATGCTTATCAAATTTGCAGATGATACAAAATTGGGAGAGATAGCTAATACCCTGGAGGACAGAAACAAAATTCAAAAGGATCTTGATAGGCTTGAACATTGGGCTGAAAACAACAGAAATTTAACAAAGATACATGCACAGTTCTACACCTAGATAAAAGAAGCCAAATGCACAGTTATAAGATGCAGGATACCTGGCTCAGCAATACAATATGCAAGAAAGATCTTGGAATTGTTAATCGCAAGCTGAATATGAGCTAGCAGTGCAATGTGGCTGCAAAAAAGTCAAATGCTATTTTAGGCTGCATTAACAGAAGTATACTTTCCAGATTGTTTGAAGTACTAGTTCCCCTCTTGTCAGCACTATTTAGGCCTCATCTTGAGTAGTGTGTCCAGTTCTGGACACCACACTTTAAGAAGGATGCAGACAAACTGGAACAGGTTCAGAGGAGGGCAATAAGGATTATTAGGGAACTGGAACAAAGTGCTATGAGGAGAGTCTGAAAGAACTGGGCATGTTTAGTCTTGAGAAGAGAAGACTGAGGGAAGATATGATAGCACTCTTCAAGTACTTGAAAGGTTGCGACACAGAGGAGGGCCAAGATCTCCTCTCAATCGTCCCAGAGTGTATGACACGGAATAATGGGCTCAAGTTACAGGAAGCCAGATGTCAACTGAAGATGAGGAAAAACTTTGTAACTGTTAGAGCAGTATGACAATGGAACCAATTACCTAGGGAGATGGTGGGCTCTCCAACACTGGAGGCCTTCAAGAGGCAGCTGGATAGCCACCTGTCAGGTATGCTTCAAGTTGGATTCCTGCATTGAGCAGGGGGTTGGACTCGATGGCCTTATAAGTCCCTTCCAACTCTCCTATTCTATGACTAAACCCTGGAGCTAATTACAAGTTTGCTGTGGGAGGGTGAAGGAGATAAAGGTGAAGACACTCTTCAAGTGCAGTGAAAGCAATATGGAAAGAAGTAGACAATATATTCAGTGCAGGAGTTACGAGAAATAACAGAAGAAACAATTCTTCAGACTTTGTAGAAAAGGTGTATGTCATTACAGTGTTCTGCATGTGATTCCCTACCCCACTCCGTAGCATGTACTGAACATATGAACGTGCCTTGCATCGAGTTATTGAGCCATTCACTTATATAGTTCAGTATTGCCTAACCTTAGTGGCAACAGATTTCTAGGGACTTAAAACATGGCTCTTTTCCAGAATGTGCTAGCTAATATTTTTACTGGATATTTTATTTATTTATTAAAATATCTATAAGCCATGCTTTTTATAAAAGTATATCAAGCCAGCATTGCAAAATACAAAAATATGATAGAATATTTTTTAAAAAAATGTTAAAAACAATAGTAAAAGCATCAAGGATGCCAGGGACTGTACCTGGGGTCCTTCTGCATGCGAAGCATGTAAGCTGTGCCCCCTTACTACTGAGGGAGGAGAGGCACTGTGTTGATTTCAAAACCCTATTATCACCTGTTTTCAAATTTTAAGAAGAAAGGTAGGACATATGATTAAAACAAATAAACAAAAGTGTGCAATGCTGGAGGATATCCATTCTGGCTGGAAAAGGGGATGCTGTTTCCAGCCACAAAAGGTATAATGGAAAATTGAACTGTCATTCAGACACACAGCACTGCACTTGACATTGTCTGCCTCTAGGGAAAAATAGCTTGACTTTCACTGGAAGATACTTTTATCAATGCCACTCATGGACAATCTACCCTAAGAAATCCCTGGAAGATGGGATAAATCTGGTTTGCATAGATGGCCACACTGTACTCTTCACATTTTGCCAGTTCAGATTGAACTGGCATGTAAACAATATCCAGTTATGTTAAGTGTTCAGTAGCTTTTAACTGTTGATTAAAGGCAGGTGCTTGCTGCAGGAGTGCCTAGTTGCTTCCATTATTGCTCTACCTGCATGCTTGTAAATATCAGAGATATCACAAAGACACCATACATCTCCAGTACCCTCTCATTTAGATTAATCTAAACGCTTTATGCTGGTGGATTCCTCACCACCTGCAGAATCGGAAAGCACTTAACAAATATTTAATTATTTACTTAATTTCTGTCCTCCTCTTGAAATAAAACCTCTCAGAGCTGCTAACATAATAATGGGGGTAAGCCCCACTGAATTTTATAGAACTTACTTCCAAGTAAACATGCTTAAGATAGTAGTGCAGGTATGGTTTAAGAGATTTTTTCATTCTCAATTCACATGTATAGACTTGAAATAAAGTAAATTTGTACATCCTTTGCATGCACTGAGGTCTTTACCAGAATAAAACAAACTAGCTGGCACTTGGGTAGTTCTGATTACTGCATATGGCCATTAGCTACTTGATTCAATCTGCTATAATACATGTTAAGCTTTCCTCTAAAAATACCCTACAGATGTAGGATCTGCCTGATGCCACATAGAAATAGCAAGGGAAATCTCAGACTTCTGCACTTGGGATCACTGAATGCCAAGTGCCTTGTGGAAGAAGATACACTTGATTTGTAGAAAGCAAAAGGGACACACTCCCTCACACCATGCCCAAGAGCAAAACTAGCATTGCATAAAAATCAATAAAATATGTCCCTGCTGATGTATATTTTGTTGTTGTTGTTATGTGCATTCAAGTCTATTACGACTTACGGTGATCCTATGAATCAGCAACCTCCAAGAGCATCTGTCATGAACCACCCTGTTCAGATCTTGTAAGTTCAGGTCTGTGGCTTCCTTTATGGAATCAATCCATCTCTTGTTTGGCCTTCCTCTTTCTCTACTCCTATTTTTCCCTTATTGCCCTTGAAATTTAAATTGAAGAGGAGTAGGTTTATATTCTGGAAAAATTGGATTTTGGAACAATTTGTCCATCTAGAATATCTGTGTCTGCAAACATCACAGCAGCTGTTAAAGCACTGTGATAAAGTTGACTTCATCCCTTCATATTTACTTAGTCTTGAGACTTTGGATTTTTTCCCTTTCTCTGCAGAATCAAGAGATTACAACTGTAGGAGAGACAGAAGGCAGAAGACTTACAGGAAGCAAAGTTGCTAACATGCCTAAAAACTTTTTTAAGGGAAGACCCAGGAGTTCTATCTTGCTTGCAATCATAATACAGCTGGAGTCTGGACGGAATTTCTCTATAAGAACTGCCTGTTTAATTTCAACCTATTCTCATCCATTGTTCTTCTGTTAATCTTCATGTAATTGCATTGTGAAAGGAATGGCCATCTTTTGCTGTTATTTATCATTTATATAGTACTCATTGATTATATAGTCAAAACATACACAGACTCCATTTAAACGTTAGATGAACCTTGGAAAAGCACTTACCATGGAAGTATTCACATCTTGTTTAAATGCTTTTAACATATGCACCAAGCCTTACACATACTGCATGCAGCATTAGCATGCCAGCAGTCAGTGTATAATTGTTTGATGCATGTGAAAAGAGCATTTAAATGAATGGGAGCCATGTAGAATGCTTACAATAGCAAGTGATTTATCTGTGGCTCATGATGACATGTCTAAATTGAAGCAAAGGCTGTTTGCTTCATCCCAGCTGGAGACAAGGAGGAACAGAGAAGTGAAGTGGTCACAACTGAACAGCATGCATCAGCACACTATGTGTTTGAGGTAAATGATAGTTTATTTTTAACTACGGCTTACAATGTTGTGTGAACTACTCAATGTATTGCTTCAGGCCATCCATAAAGAATATATCAGAGTAACCACAATCATGGTCTTTACTAATTTCCTTCATACAGATTGTAATTTGTCTTTCTTTTGATCAACCAGAATCCCTTTTCTAATATATTTATATCCCTTCTTTCTCACTCTTCAGGAGCTCATTGCTCTACAGGAAACAACCAATCAAGGCAATTTGAAGTCACAAGAAAAGTAAAAAGATGAACTAGTGATTTGACAGTATAAATCAACTTCCAATAGTTATATTCTAGCCCTTTTTTCCCAGAGGTATAATCAAAAATTAATTAACCAAAAATTAACCATTTTAGATACTCAAAATGATATTTATTTATTTATTTATTTATTTATTATTTAATTTGTATCCTGCCCTTCCTCCCAGCAGGAGCCCAGGGCGGCAAACAAAGCGGTAAAAACACTTTAAAACATCATAAAAACAGATCTTAAAATACATTAAAACAAAACAGCGTTGAAAACATTTTTTAAAAAACTTTTAAAAAGGGTTAAAAACATTATTAAAAAACATATTGAGCAATTCTAACACAGACGCAGACTGGGATAGGTCTCAACCTAAAAGGCTTGTTGAAAGAGGAAAGTCTTCAAAAGGCGCCAAAAAGATAGCAGAGATGGCGCCTACCTAATATTCAAAGGGAGGAAATTCCACAGGGTAGGTGCCGCCACACTAAAGGTTCATTTCCTATATTGTGAAGAATGAACCTCCTGATAAGATGGTATCTGCAGGAGGCCTCACTTGCAGAGCGCAGTGATCAACTGGGTATATAAGGGGTACGACGGTCTTTCAGGTATCCTGGTCCAGAGCTATATAGGGCTTTGTACACCAAAACATTGTACACGAAAACAGGTTTGAGGCTTTAAACTTAGTTGACAGAGAACCAGAAGAACTATGGAATGAAGTCAGAGACGTTATCAGAGAAGAATGCAAAAAGACAATACCTCTAGTTAAAAAGAGAGAAAAACCTCAATGGATGACTGAAGAAACTCTTCAAATAGTTAAAGAGAGAAGGAAAGCAAAAGCAAAAGGAGATAGAAACACGGTCAGAACCCTAAATGCAACAATACAGCAACTAGGGACAAAGAGAACTATTACAATAGCTACTGTATAGAAATAGAAGAGGATAACAAAAGGGGTAGAACAAGAGCCTTGTTCCAAAAGATTAGAGAAATGAAATGGAAATTTAAACCAAGAGTAGGGATGTTGAATAATCAACAGGGGAACACACTGAATGACCGAGATGAATAAAATGAAGATGGAAGCAATACACTGAAGAACTGTATAAGGAATGCCAGGATGACAGATTCATTCACGGAGGAACCATATGATGAAGAACCAGCAATTTTAGAATGCGAGGTGAAAGCTGCTCTTAAAATACTTGGAAGAAACAAATCACCAGGCATAGATGGTGTCATGGCCCCGTCAGAGGACTCATCAGACCAGGATGACTCAGGAGTAACAGCAGCAGACCCAGAAGCAGTAGACCCAGAAGGAGAAACGGAGGAAACTCCTGAGAACCCAGCTCCTTCTCCCCCTCAGCTGCAGAGCACCCCAGACACTGCTAAAGCCCTTCAGCCAGACGCAGACAGTGAACAGGATACTCCCCCCTCACCTGCAGAACGTAGACAACAGAAGGTCAGGCAGGAGAGGGGCAGGCCTGTCCACTTAAGGCCAAAACACTGATGGCTCACACCTGCTGACAAACCTGCTCCTTAAAAGTCAAACCTTGGCTTCAGCTTGTTGCTGACTACAACGTCAGGCGTGATCACTGTGTGTCTTCCGATCCCCTGAACCTTGACTTGGACTGATCTCTCGGCAAACTAGACCCGGACCTTCACTGACGTCTCTTCTGGATTTCTGGCTTGGCATGTAAGCTTCGAACGGCCTCTGCCCTTATCTTGCTTCCTCCTTGCTAGCCTGGCAGATTTATAGCCAAGCTGCTGGCTGAGGACTTACGGCCTGGCAATTACCAAGAAATCTCCAGCCCTGCCTGCACCCCCACCAACACTGCTGTCTCAGTGAAGAGCTGATAGATGGCATAGCAATAGAGTTGCTACAAGCTACTGAGACTGAATCTGTCCAAATTTTGACAAAAATCTGTCAAGAAATATGGAAAACTAAACAATGGCCCACAGACTGGAAGCGTTCCATATACATATCCCAATTCCAAAGAAAGGGGATCCCAGGGAATGCAGTAATTATCAAAATATTGCCTTAATATCCCATGCAAGTAAAGTAATGCTCAAGATTCTACAACAAAGGCTCTTGCCATATATGGAGCGAGAAATCCCAGACATCCAAGCTGCATTTAGAAAGGGAAGAGGTACCAGAGATCATATCGCAAACATACGTTGGATAATGGCACAGACCAAGGAATTTCAGAAGAAAATCACCCTGTGCTTTATACATTAAAGCAAAGCCTTTGACTGTGTAGATCATGAAACACTATGGAATGCTTTAAAAGAAATGGGGGTGCCACAGCATCTGCTTGTCCTGATGCTCAACCTATACCCTGCACAAGAGACTACCATAAGGACAGAATATGGAGAAACCGATTGGTTCCCCATCGGAAAGGATGTGAAACAGAGGTGTATTTTATCACCCTATTTATTTAATCTATACGCAGAACATATTATACGGTAAGCAGGATTGGACCAAGAAGAAGGAGGTGTGAAAATTGGAGGGTGAAATATCAATAATTTAAGATATGCAGACGATACCATACTTCTAGCAGAAACCAGTAATGATTCGAAACGAATGCTGATGAAAGTTAAAGAGGAAAGCACAAAAGCAGGACTATAGCTGAACGTCAAAAAGACTAAAGTAATGACAACAGAAGATTTATGCAACTTTACAGTTGACAATGAGGACACTGAACTTGTCAAGGATCAATACCTTGGCACAGTCATTAACCAAAATGGAGACAATAGTCAAGAAATCAGAAGAAGGCTAGGACTGGGGTGGGCAGCTGTGAGAGAACTAGAAAAGGTCCTCAAATGTAAAGATGTATCACTGAACACTAAAGTCAGGATCATTCAGACCATGGTATTCCCAATCTCTATGTATGGATGTGAAAGTTGGACAGTGAAAAAAGCGGATAACAGAAAAAGCTCATTTGAAATGTGGTGGAGGAGGAGAGCTTTACGCATAACATGGACTGCAAAAAAGACAAATAATTGGGTGTTAGAACAAATTAAACCAGAACTATCACTAGAAGCTAAAATGATGAAACTGAGGTTATCATACTTTGGACACATAATGAGAAGACATGATTCATTAGAAAAGATAATAATGCTTGGAAAAACAGAAGGAAGTAGAAAAAGAGGAAGGCCAAACAAGAGATGGATTGATTCCATCAAGGAAGCCACAGACCTGAACTTACAAGATCTGAACAGGGTGGTTCATGACAGATGCTCATGGAGGTCACTGATTCATAGGGTCGCCATAAGTCGTAGTCAACTTGGAGGCACATAACAACAACAACACCAAAACTACAACCTTGAACTTGGCCCGGTAGCAAATGGGCAGCCAGTGCAATTCTTTCAGTAGTGGGGTGACATGTTGGCGATACCCTGCCCCAGTGAGCAGTCTCGCTGCCACATTTTGCACCAGCTGCATCTTCTGGACCAACCTCAAGGGCAGCCCCACATAGAGCGCATTACAGTAATCCAGCCTGGAGGTTACCAGCTAACAGTGGTCAGGCTATCCCGGTCCAGAAATGGCCACAGCTGTCTCACCAGCCAAAGCTTGTAAAAGGCACCCCTAGCCACAGAGGTCACCTGGGCCTCTAGCGACTAAGATGGATCCAGGAGCACACCCAGGCTACCGACCTGCTCTTTCAGAGGGAATACGACCCCATCCAAAGCAGGCAACTGACCAAACTCGGGAACCACCAACCCACAGTGCTGTCAGCTCTACACTGCATCAGCAGTGCCAGGGGGGGGCTGGAAATTCCTGGGTCTTTGGCAGGGAAGGAAAGTCCTTAGCCAGCAGTCGGGTTGTAAATCTGCCAGGCCTATCCGAAGCGTACTTGCCGAGTCAGAAGTCCAGAAGCGAGGTCAGTGGAGGTCCGGGATCAATTGCCAAGGAGGTCAGTCAAAGAGATGCTGCAGGGAAACTAGGTCTACACAAAGCCACGCCTGACGTTGCAGTCAGCAACAAGCTGCAGCCAAGGTGTGCCTTATAAAGAGCAAGGTTGACAGCAGGTGTGAGTCCTCAGCGTTTGGGCCTTAAGGAGACAGGCCTGCCTCTCTTCTGCCTGACCTTCTGCTGTCTACGTTCTGCAGGTGAGGGGGGAGTATCCTGTTCACTGTCTGTGTCTGGCTGCAGGGACTCTGCTGTATCTGGGGTGCTCTGCAGCTGAGGGGGAGAAGGAGCTGGATTCTCAGGAGGCTCCTCCATGTCTCCTTCTGAGTCTGCTGCTCCTGGGTCTGCTGCTGTTACTCCCGAGTCGTCCTCATCTGAGGAGTCCTCTGACGGGGCGGGGCCATGACAAGTGCCTCCATTTTGCTAGGATTCAGACTCAGTTTATTGGCCCTCATCCAGCCCATCACTGAGTTCAGGCAGCGGTCCAGGGCTTGCACAGCCTCTCCCAATTCAGATGTTACGGAGAAATAGAGCTGGGTATCATCAGCATACTGCTGACACCTCGCCCCAAAGCTCCTGATGACTGCTCCCAAGGGCTTCATATCGATGTTAAACAGCACGGGAGACGGTACCCTGCGGCACCCCAGAGCACAGCTGCCAGGGGGCCGAAAGACAGTCACCCAATGCTAATCTCAGAACTACCCTGGAGATAGGATCGGAACCACTGTAAAACAGTGCCTCCAATACCCATCTCACCAAGTCGGCCCAGAAGGATACCATAGTCAATAGTATCAAAAGCCACTGAGAGATCAAGTAAGAACAACAGGGTGGCACTTCCCCTGTCCTTCTCCCGATAAAGGTCAGGGCAACCAAGGACGATTCAGTCCCATAACCAGGCCTGAAGCCAGACTGGGATGGGTCTATATAATCTGTTTCATCCAAGAGGACTTGCAGTTGCTGCAGCACAACCCTCTCAATCACCTTCCCTAAGAAGGGAGTATTTGCAGCCAGTCGGTAGTTGTCACAAACCAATGGGTCCAGGGTGGGCTTTTTCAGGAGTGGTCAGATCGCTGCCTCTTTCAAGGTGGCTGGAACCACTCCCTCTCGCAATGATGCATTGACCACACCCTGGATCTACTCAGTCAGACCCCCTCGGCAAGCTTTAATAAGCCAAGAAGAGCAAGGGTCAAGAGGACATGTTGCTGGCTGCATCATCGTGAGCACCTTGTCTATGTCATCAGGCCACATCAGCTGAAACCGTTCCCAATAAGTTGCAGCAGACGTTGCACTGGACACCTCATTGGGAACTAGAGTAGATGTGGATGGGGCATCAAGACTGCTACGGAGGCAAGCAACTTTACCCTTAAAGTATTCTTAAAATGGTAACTAAATTTACCAGACTCAAAAATCCTTGGATTTATGGGGAGGCAAACCTAACAATATGAACAGTCCTGAATTACCATTTCATGTATTTTCCTCAGTACTGCGGTGGGTGATGCTGGTAAGGATGACATATGACTGGTGCTTTACATCACTATAGGCAGGAATTATTTATTACTAGCACACATTATTAGCAGTCTCAATTATGTTTGGAATGTGAACATCAATAAGGAAAGAAAGTAAAAATTGTTTGCCCTGTAATGTAGAGGACAACAGAATTATTCAATGTGAATTCAGTTTTAAGTTATCTATTTGCAAAGTAAATATGCACTCTGAAAATGATGGACTTGGGGACAGCATAGGATCCACAACACCCAGAGGAAGAAAACAGGTTGTCTAGACCTCTTTAAAATCTGATGATGTATTTATAGTAAGATCGTAAGTCAATATTTTCCTTAGCTCTTTTTATAGTGCACAATTTAGTAGATCTTTGTATGGTGGGCAATGTAGGAGGACAGAAAGTCTCTTGTGTTTGCTATTTAGGGATGGCAGTTTCCATCTACCTTGCCCCACCCTCTGGCCCTTGAAGCCTTCATAAGGCAGAACAAGTGGGGGGGGGTCTGGCCTTTTTTTCTAGGTATAAACAGTTTCGAGGGGAGGAGAGGTTAATAAGCACTAGTGCCATTAGCTTTGGTATGTAAAGATATTGAATAGTATTAATTGACCTATTTGTAAATTTCATACTCACTTTTTGATGTATTTTAATTGTTGAATTCTTAGTGCTATGTTGCAGTGCTATTGTAACTTTTATTCTCTATTATGTTTGTGCACTATTATCGTAGACTGTTTAGTTTCTGTACTGCTGTGAGCACAAGCACATTTGTTGAAAATACAGTTCATAAATAAATTGACTATGACTATCGGGCATCAGTTCTTCCACTTCACTGATGTGGAAGTGATCTCGGGTGGAGGAGGGACATTTATTCATTTAGAAATATTTATAAGCCACTTAATCAAAGAGCTCTTTAAACAGTGTACATAGTAACATTGTGAATAAAACACAGCTAATATGCATAAAATCATTTAAAAACAAATACACATAAAATAATTATTATGAAAATGGGCTCACTGAAAGATCTTTCTGAACAAAATCTGCACCCCCCCTTCAACAATCAATTCATTCCAGGGAGAAGGGGGGAAAGGAATAAAAACACTCCTTTCCTCCTTCTTTTCACCCCCAATTCCTTGTGCAGCTCCCACTTCCCTTGCATATTACAACAAAATCTGTAAATCATGAGCCCACATATGGACACTTACCTGATTACAAGTATTGATGTCTATTCCTCCCTTTAAATATTCCACTACTTTGTCCAGATTGCCAGCCCTGGCAGCTCTCAGGAAGCTTGCATTGCTGTCAGACTGTGAAAAGAAGAAGCTTTTGAATTTCGGCTTTGAAGGTAAGCAACGCAAATATGACCAAAGAAAGGACTTGTATATTTGTTACTGAATTTTCAGTTCTGAAGCATTTCACTATTGATTCAGGCATCCCTCATCTAATACAGATTACATGAATAGAGATAACTGTTTACCACATAATACCACATACTATGGTGTGCATGTAATCACATGGGAAGCCAATAATCAAATATTTTACCATTATTTTCCAACAATATTTGCCAACAATGCTCTCAACATTGTTCCATCCCATTACCCCTAGACCACTGCACTTCTGTGGAAAAATGTGAAAGGGTATCTATGCGTATACAGCTGTAATATGCCGGTACAGCTCTGGCTAATGTGTGGAGATCCAGAAAAAAAGAGCAGTGGGTATGGCAACTTGGGGGCAGGGCCCTCCCTGTACTACACATTTAGTGTGTGTATAGAAGGAACATTGTAACAGGTCCAATAGATTGATGTGGAACTGAAATCAAAAGGTTATGTGAACACTGCCTCAGTGAGACAAAAAGAATACCTATGACTTCTCTAGTTAGAAATATAAAAGAAACACAAAAACAGCATCCAAAACATACAAAATTATTTGTATACAAAAGTTAATCACATTATTTAGAATTTTGTCAGAGCCTCTCATTCCAATAATACATACTTTGCTTTTCAAATAATTCACAGAATACACAAAGGAACAAAGGTTTTATACTCTTGTCACATTTTGTCCCTTCTTTGCTTGTTTCCATGTGTCTGTCTAAGCCAAGGATGGAGAACCTTTGACCTTCTGTGGATAACAGCTCCCACTAGTCCCAGCCAGCACAGCCAATAATGGACAGCCACAGGTTCCTCAGGCATGATCTAACCCTTCATGGTTGCTGTGTCCTTGGCATCTCCCTTTTCCCACATTCATCAATAGCACACAGATGTCTTTAAGGTTTTTGCCAATCTTATCTCAATGATCCCTTCTGCAATCAACTCCCAGCCCTGATTCAGCCCTCTGTCTTCTTCACACATTGTTCCTTGAGGCTCAAGCTCCACAGCTTACAGCCTTCTCCAGCTGCTTACACACATCATTTTATTGTAGAAAATACAGAGACCGAGTACTTGGTTTTTTTCTACATAGTCCACACATAATCTAGATCTATTGCACATTTCCCCCCCTGAAAAACTCTTCTTGAGAAGCTGGTTTCATTCTGAAAATAAAACCTCACTGCAGATAGATTATGCACTGTTCCACAGTGTGTTCATTTGAAAACAGATTTAGAAGGTCCTGACACACACACACACACAGAGAGAGAGAGAGAGAGAGAGAGAGAGAGTTTGAAAACAGATTTAGAAGGTCCTGGCAGAGAGAGAGAGAGAGAGAGAGAGAGAACAGATTTAGAAGGTCCTGGCACAGAGAGAGAGAGAGAGAGAGAGAGAGAGAGAGAGAGAGAGTTTGAAAACAGATTTAGAAGGTCCTGGCAGAGAGAGAGAGAGAGAGAGAGAGAGAGAGAGTTTGAAAACAGATTTAGAAGGTCCTGGCAGAGAGAGAGAGAGAGAGAGAGAGAGAGTGTTTGAAAACAGATTTAGAAGGTCCTGGCAGAGAGAGAGAGAGAGAGAGAGAGAGAGAGTTTGAAAACAGATTTAGAAGGTCCTGGCAGAGAGAGAGAGAGAGAGAGAGACCACACCTGTCCAATGGCATTATGGGTGGGTGTATACCACTTTCTTCTTCATTCACTTGAGAGGAACAATCTGATCAAGGGACAGTTTTCAAACATATACCAAGTAACCACACCCAGCCTCGTGGACATCAGGATCTAGAATCAATCTAGGCTGAAAGCAGCATGTTGAGGATGAGCACGAACTATTCCAGATTGAAAAAAAAACACATTTATGTGCTACAAATGGATTAGTGTGCACACAGCCCTTTTCTCCTTTCCTGCAACCATTTTGCCTCCCCTGTTGCTTTAGATCCCCAATTTCCTTAGCTTGCTAGTATTGTGTTCCCATGCCTTCTTAGGGCTCCACTTCTTTGCCCTTTCCTATCAACAAACCACAACCCTCCTACAAACTGTGTGACAGTCCCCCCTCTCAAATTGACGTTTTATTTCCTTAACAGATCTGTACTGTTTGTCAGAACTGTAGGAAGGACCCTGCCTCCCACCAGTTAAAATGTTCACCTATTCTTTGATATCACAGCAGATCAATCAAAGGCTTAGAGAAATGCTCACAAAGCTTCAAAGCGGTTATTGAAACAAAAAAAGTGTTACATGATTATATGTACAGACAAGGGAATCTTTGTCCAAATATAATCACCATATGAAGCACAACCCTATCATGTTTACTCAGAAGCAAATCCCAGTAAGCTCAGTGGGATTCACTACTTCATAAATGGGTTTATGATTGTAGCCTTAATCTAACTATTATGCTATTTTCTCCCTAGAAAGTGAATTGGGTATGCCACCAATTGAGGGGGCTCTCTAGTATGGTAAGACCTAGACTCTGCAGCTTTGAAGTGGATTGCTCAAAAATCAGTAAGACAAACACATCAATCACATTTACACACTGATACACAAACATAATTGTGAATCCCCAAATAGGTGATTTGCCATTTGATAAATTTTCCTGGAGAAATGGATAGATGAATGCTATCACAACAGGATTTAACTGTGGCTACATTTAGGAACATAAGAAGCTGCCTTATACTGAGAGACCACTTGTCCATCTACCTCATTATTGTCTACATTGACTGGCAGAAGATCTCAGCAAGAGTCTCTCCCAGCCCTATCTGGATATGCCAGGGATTACACCTGTGACCATATGCATGCAACGCAGATGTCCTTCCACTGAGCTATACTCCTTCCCAGAGTTTGGAAAATTTACTTTTTGGAACTACAACTCCCATCAGCCCAATCCAGTGGCCATGCTGGCTGGGGCTGATGGGAGTTGTAGTTCAAAAAAAGTAAATTTTCCAAGCTCTGCTCCTTCCCAATTTATCTCGGAGTGAAATTATATGAGAATACTGGGCAGGCCTGGCTTCAGCACACCATAATCTTTGGACAGGTATCAGGACCCCAACCCCCAGGAAGGACACACAGCTGATCAGCCCCAAGCAAGGAACTGCCATTTAAATTTGACATAATGTCCTGACACAATGGCCCTTCAGGGCATTGTGGGAAATTTTAATGGTGCCACTAGGAGCCACCATTTTATTTTCCCACTTTCCCCAGAGCGATGCTATGTTAGGGGCAATGTGGAAAATTTAAATCATGCCTCACTGCCCAGTGTTAATTTGAATGCTACTAGGGTCCTACTGGAGTAGATGGGGGCCCAACAGTGAGCACTTTGCAAGTTGTTGTTGTTGTTATGTGCCTCCAAGTTGACTACGACTTATGGCGACCCTATGAATCAGTGACCTCCAAGAGCATTTGTCATGAACCACCCTGTTCAGATCTTGTAAGTTCAGGTCTGTGGCTTCCTTTATGGAATCAAGCCATCTCTTGTTTGCCCTTCCTCTTTTTCTACTTCCTTCTTTTTTTCCAAGCATTATTATCTTTTCTAATGAATCATGTCTTCTCATTATGTGTCCAAAGTATGATAACCTCAGTTTCATCATTTTAGCTTCTAGTGATAGTTCTGGTTTAATTTGTTCTAACACCCAATTATTTGTCTTTTTTGCAGTCCATGATATCTGCAAAGCTCTTCTCCAACACCACATTTCAAATGCGTTGTTTTTCTCTTATCAGCTTTTTTCACTGTCCAACTTTCACTTTGCAAGGGTCCCCCTCAAATCTGGAGACAGCCCTGTTTTGGGGAAAACATTACACATGCTAATTCTTGTTTGCACCTGTCATTAGAGCCAAAAAAGACACCTGGGGGATAATTCATGGTCCACATAAATCAGGGTAATCCTATGGATACCCCAGTAAAGCATTTGTGAGTTTGTCAATGAGAAAGGAACGAAGCAGCAGCAATGGGTATAGGACACAAACAGTCATGCTGTAATGATTTTATACCACTCCCAGAAATGGAAAGTTATGGCTGAAACTATAACTGTATTTGAAGTGGGATTGCACACTTTAGTAATCCTCATAATATATCCCCCTCTAGGTGTTCTCTCCCCTCTTGACATAAATAATGAAATGAAAATTACATTTTGCAGGACCCCAGAACACACAGAGCACCATCATTTTAACCATTCTTGTTAATACTGACCAGTCATTTCCATAGTCATCATTGCTTTTCACAACACACACATTCAAAACAACAAAAATGATTATCTCTTCACTGCACTCTGGAGTCGTTTCTTTTATTATTGTATTTTACTCCAGCACACAAAGATATAAACGTATTTAAAGGAGACCCTGGTGCATATTATGTGGTCTTTAGTGTCTAGAAACCAGACCATATGACTTAGCACACTGTGGGGAAGAGAGAAAAGGCAATACAGGTATTTGCATTACCAGAGCCTTCTTTAATGCGAGCCAGTGAAGCACTGTAACCATGATGCAGCAGCAATGTCTGTCACATGCTTGAAAGACATAGTCTACTGCCAAAGGAGACTTTGTGCAATGCAGCAGAATCTTTGATTACAAGTGCAGTTACTAAAGGCAGAAACCTATACTGCTACCTAATTTATATATATTTTTATTTGATTTCTTTTTCACAAATAGGTATGAGGATTTTGCATTTAAAATATTTTATTTTGTTGGTTGACATTGGCTTGCAAGCATTCAATAGGGGTAAAGTCAGCAAGGCTTGGGGCCAGAGTGGTACTGTGGTGGCAGACTTTGTAGAGAACACCCGCCCACATACAACTGAATGCACAAAGGGTCTGCATGACTGCGTAACCTGCAAAAGCAGGAGACCTTACCATGTGGAGAGGCCACTATGCACATACATAAGACGGCTTTCTACAGACCTGATGCTGCTCCCCCCTCCCACATGTTTATTTTATCTCTCTTGAACATCTGTAAAGGGTTGAAGCTGGAATGCCATACAATCATGACAATTGCCTAGGTTAGAGATGGGGAACCTCAGACCTAGGAGCCAAATGCAGCTCTCTAGTCCTCTCTATCTGGCCCTCAGGCCTTTTTCCAGGATGACACCCAACCCCAGTCATAATTTGCACCCTCCTTGGTTGTTTTTGCCTGGCTTCAATGTGTCCTTGAACTCTGATAATGTTTCTTGCTTGCCTGGATGGAGGATAAAGAGGGATGTATCAGTGTGTGCACAAAGTACTGTAGACTACTGTACAAAGGTAACAGTTACATTTAATGTTCAACCCACTTTTGCCTCTGGCTCTGTCCACCACTGGCATGTGGCCCCCAGAAGGCTGCTCAGAAGGGAATGCAGTCCTTATGTTAAAAAAGGTTTTCCATCCCTGGTCTAGACAAAATACTGGGCATAATTGTTTTATTTCATATATGTAGAACAAATGGGAAGAGTACTGACTTACTCTAGTTTTTTCATATGATTCACCATGCAAATAGATATATAACTACATACAGTGGGTCTTTCAGTGGTTTTGGAGGGGTCTCTTTCTCTCATGAAATGAGACAAGAAGCTGAATGTACTATTTATCTCACCAAAATACTATCAGGAAAAGCAACATGAAGGGGAAAAAAATAGAAATAGCCACTGCAACATCTTGAGACAAACCTAATCAGATTACAGGACAGGTACGTATTGTCTTGTTGTTTTATATAGGTGAGCACCTTCTGAATTTATATGTTATGCTTTTCTTCTCAGACCCAGGCAGCTGCTGTGAAGAGTGTTAAAATAAGCTGTAGAAACTGATATTTAACAGATGGGCATGTGCTTCATGTGCTAGCTAAAAAGCCTGGCCATTCTAATTGTGAATCTTAATGCAGGAAAAGCAGACTGCATATTTTACCTAATCATAAGCATGTATGGACCAGCGGTATGTAAACATCCTCTAAACTTACCAGTCAAGATTTGCAAGCCTGTCAGACCATCTCCAGCTAATAAAAACTTTGCTTTTCCTCCCAAGCCTTCCCAATTACTCAATTTTTCTCTGCAGCATTTAATTCCTGTTGGCTTCATCTTTTATCTATGGATTTGTATCAAGATTGTTTTATTCTTTCTTTCATGTTTTATACCCTGCTTTTGTATACCACTTAGGTATTTTTAAAATGTTATAAATTCTGGGTTATAAATTCTGAAATATAAAAATTAATTAAATAAACTGTCTCTAGGTTGCTGGGTTTTTGAGTGTGTGTTTGTTAAGTAATAAAACAGATTAAAAAACTTTCCCAGTTGGTGCTCCTTCAGTACATAAGACTGAGGCAGAACTGAAGGCAAACAGATAGCTCTCTTTTTTATACACATAAGCGAGTTCCACCATGACCAGTGTGTGAGCAGGGGACTGGTTGATGGTTCTCCTGCTGGTTCAACAAACTTGAGAGGCCTCTGCCTCCTCTGGATGGCTTACCAGTTCTTTTTTTTCCCACCCAATCCTCAGCACTTTCCTTTTATGTACATTCTTGGAATGGCTGAGTGGTCCCAGGCACTCACAATCTTTGTGCTAAAACCAGGATTCTTACTTCTGGGTTGGCCTGTGGCAAGGCTGCATCCACAAATGTTGCCATTTCCAGGTTAGTGTGGAATTGGAGAGTGGGAAAGCCCTACAACAAATAATACCTCTGCATCCGGTGTGTGCATGTGGCTCCCAATCAAGTGATAGAATCCACATAAGGAAGCTTGCTTCCTACACTGATCTCTCTTAAGAGATCAAAACTAATGATTCTTAACTCAAACTAGGCTAAAGCTGAGGACACACACACACACTTGTTTTTTATCTGTGCTTCTTCCTTGAGCAGGGATGGGGAACCTTTTTTCAGCCCCAAGAACCTCATTCATTTCTGGGCAACTTTCTGGGGGCCACATACCAGTAGTCGGCAGGCAAAAGTGGACAGAACAATGAATGTAAATATTACGTTTGTTTGTATAGTAGGATCTAGTTTCTACATATACTAGGGTTGCCAGTTCTCAGGGATCCCACTGGAGACTCAGGGATGCTGTTGCTGTTCTGACCTCCAGTCATACTCACCCGCATGTCCCTGAATCTCCAGCTTTTGTGGATGCCCACCCAGCCGCGCATGCATGTCCTAGCTTCCAGACACACATACGCTAATTCCCCCCTTGCTTCTACCTGGTTCAATGCCTCCTTCCTTTGCCTCTCTCTCTCTCTCTCTCTCTCTCTCTCTCTCTCCTTTGCACGCACGTGCATTGTGCCACCCACCCTGGCAGCACAACAACCCACCAAGCTGGGGAGGGGGAAGGACTCCATTAGCTTTCCCAACAAGCACCACCCCACATTCTCATTGCCTGCCCCTGAGGCCCAATGAGAGCCCAGGCTTCCTCAGCAGCGGCGCAATAGGAGAGAGAACATGAGGGAGGAACTTGGAGCAGGTACGACGTGAGTTGGCTGGCTGGCGTGCTGGCTGGCTGGGTTGCGGGAAAGGGCATGTCACTAGGGCCCACCCCATAGCATCGCTGAGGCTCACCCCATGACATCACCCTGTGACATCGCTGGGCCCCGCCCCGTGACGTCACTACGGCCCGCCTCCGTTTTCTCAGGTTTTCGGATGGTTCCGACCCGGCAACCCTAATATATACTCATATACCCCTCTTATTTCCCATCCAGACAATCCAGCAATGTTCTCAGAGGTGAAGGACACATTCAAGCCATCCAAAAACAATCAGGAGAGTGCAAAGGACTAGGAAGGGGGTTTCATCCTGGGAAGAGTACCAAAGGCCAGATAGAGTAGTGAGGGCTACATTCATACCCCAGGCCTGAAGTTCTCTACCACTGAGAAAACCAAATAAATAATGGTATGCTTTCCTGTACTAGTTGCTTTTTATAGATAAATTAAGAGTATCTATCAATTTAAATGTTGATCCACATTTCTAATTCTGGATATTGATTTTATAAAGTATTTTTGTGTCTCACCTATTCAAACCACCATTATCTATCTTGCATTTCTTTTCATGCCATTAATTTACAACATGAAGTCTCCATAGTTACAAGCTAAAACTGTCCTTAATCCACCTTAACGTGTTTGTCTCTTGTTGTGCTTATGGTACTAGGGTCAGCCAACACTTAAGGATCCCTGGAATGTCTTAACATGCCCACTGGATTTGGCAACAGAGAGTCAGCCATACTTCTAAGTCACATTAATTTTCAGGTTGCACGCTGAGAACTAAGATCATATTACCCAAGCCAGAAGAAAACATATTACATGACTCTGAAAAATGCTTACTTGATAGGTAATTTAAAACTGCAAGTTATTTGCTTTCAAATTCAGAATAAAGGTATGGAGCTTACAGTTTTCATGTTTTGCTTTGAAAGCAGGGGGTGCTGTTTTAAGGCACTCTGCAAATACTAACAAAATCAGCCTCAGCAAATAAGTTCATAATAAAACAAACCATTATTTAAAAATAGCAAGAAAAAGTTAAGATGGCAGATTTAATGTGATTAACATAGACATCTGTTGCCAGAACTTGTGTTCCTCATCTACTGTTGCCAAATCACAAAATCTGATTACTTCTATGACTGATAAGAAGTAGCCTTAGAATGCCCTGGTAAAAACAAAAGGAGAATTCCCTTATAGGGACTCTGGCTTTCTACCTCCTAGTGACTGTGCACTTATCCATTTTTTGTTTTGTTAAAGCAAGTAGAGGGAGGACCTGCTACAGGCAGCATTGCTTAAAATTCATTGCTTTCTTGTTATAGTATAGAATAGTAGATGCCAAAGATTAAGGAACAGAGATTGTGCGGCCAAATTGGCAGGACTGCCAGGGACCTTCCAACCTTCAGCTGTCATTTGAGTAGCCACACAAAATTCAAAAAACGTGGCTAGGAGACCACTCAGCATTGAAACTGGGGAAAGGGGTAAAAATGCATGTGAAGGAGCCAGGAAAATATGGAACTATCTCTGGATGGTAAACTGTTTGGTGCACTGGAAATCCAGATTACGGGGGCACAAGTCAAGTATAAGGACGGCAAGATTCAAGTGAACTGCGTACACTTCTACATCCCACCCCTTCCTTTATGCACTATATAAGAAAAAATCTGCTTATATCTATGGCATTGTCAGATAACTACTTGAATGCAAGTCATAAAAATGTTCTCCATGAAAACAGAATGCCTTCTACTGGCTACCCTGGTACTCCACAGGAATATACAGTTTCTCATAGTTAAGAAACACAGGTTTAAGAACATAAGAACATAAGAAGAGCCTGCTGGATCAGGCCAGTGGCCCATCTAGTCCAGCATCCTGTTCTCACAGTGGCCAACCAGGTGCCTGGGGGATGCCCGCAAGCAGGACCCAAGTGCAAGAACACTCTCCCCTCCTGAGGCTTCCGGCAACTGGTTTTCAGAAGCATGCTGCCTCTGACTAGGGTGGCACAGCACGGCCATCATGGCTAGTAGCCATTGATAGCCCTGTCCTCCATGAATTTGTCTAATCTTCTTTTAAAGCCGTCCAAGCTGGTGGCCATTACTGCATCTTGTGGGAGCAAATTCCATAGTTTAACTATGAGCTGAGTAAAGAAGTACTTCCTTTTGTCTGTCCTGAATCTTCCAACACTCAGTTTCTTTGAATGTCCACGAGTTCTAGTATTATGAGAGAGGGAGAAGAACTTTTCTCTATCCACTTTCTCAATGCCATGCATAATTTTATACACTTCTATCATGTCTCCTCTGACCCGCCTTTTCTCTAAACTAAAAAGCCCCAAATGCTGCAACCTTTCCTTGTAAGGGAGTCGCTCCATCCCCTTGATCATTCTGGTTGCCCTCTTCTGAACCTTTTCCAACTCTATAATATCCTTTTTGAGATGAGGCGACCAGAACTGTACACAGTATTCCAAATGCGGCCGCACCATAGATTTATGGTGCATTATGATATCGGCTGTTTTATTTCCAATACCATTCCTAATTATCGCTAGCATGGAATTTGCCTTTTTCACAGCTGCCGCACACTGGGTCGACATTTTCATCATGCTGTCCACTACAACCCCGAGGTCTCTCTCCTGGTCGGTCACCGCCAGTTCAGACCCCATGAGCGTATATGTGAAATTAAGATTTTTTGCTCCAATATGCATAATTTTACACTTGTTTATATTGAATTGCATTTGCCATTTTTCTGCCCATTCACTCAGTTTGGAGAGGTCTTTTTGGAGCTCTTCGCAATCCCTTTTTGTTTTAACAACCCTGAACAATTTAGTGTCGTCAGCAAACTTGGCCACTTCACTGCTCACTGCTCACAACCATCCATAGAGTTTTAGACTACAAGAATCTCTAGTTGAACAGCAGAAATTAGGAGCAATGTGGCATATTAAAATTTTATCCAGAAATAACTTACTGCATATTTTATTATGCCTTCCTATAGTTTAAGCTTAATACAGTCACATTGAGGCAACTCCTACAATTTTGACTCAATTGACTTCTTGGCTGATTTCAGAGACTATTCTCAAAAACTGGAATTATTCACTTGGAAATAATTTTTTATAGTAATACACATTTGAGATCCTAATAATTCCTGATTTTATGAGGTTTAAGACTTTTGGTAAGGCAACATTATGATTTATTTTACATTGCACTGCACTCACAAATATATATTCTATAAAGGGATAAAGACGTTGATATGCTATTCTATGCGAAATCCCCTTGATTTGCCATTTGTAATGGGCTTAAGTGGATGTTGATGTTTTACACTGATTTCATCAAGGAACCCCCGTTCCGCGCCCGGAACTTACCGGGCGAAGGGACGTGTTTTGCGGCCGCAGCCGAGCCGCCATCTTAGTGAGGGGGCGTGCACGCAGCGCGCTGGTGCGCTGATGTAGCATGCAGCCAGGAGGCGGGGCGGCAGACAGCCATTTAAGGCCGTACCGCCAGCCGCCCACCCTCACTGTGAATTATGGCGGCAATTTTAAACGGTTGTTTTCGAGCGGCTCCTGCATCGGCGGCGCGACACGGCTCACCCTCACTGTGATTTCGGCGGCAATTTTAAACGGGTGATTTTCGAACGGCTCCAGCATCGGCGGCACGACCCAGCTCGGGTCGCCCGCCGACGCGCGCGGCTTCTCCGGACTCCTGCGGCCCGGGCCTTGGGGCGGCGGGGGCGGCGGCGAGGAGCGGTCAGCGCGCCGCGATTGCCGAGCGGCGCGGCTGTGGTGCGGTGGAGCTCCGTGCTGGGGCAGTGGTGAGCCCTAGGCCTCGGGAGGCCCTCCAGCTGCGGAGGTGCGGCCTGCAGGAGGCCATCCATGGGCAGAGGGTGGCGGCAGCGGCCGCCCAGCGCCCATCCGGCTACGGAAGTGCGGCCTGCAGGAGGCATCGGCAGACCCGGTGGGGCAGCAGAGCCCTAGCCATCCAGCAGCAGCGGAGGTGTGACGGCAGCGGCCATCCAGCGACGGAGAGAGCCCTAGGCCTCGGGAAACCCTCCAGCGCAGCAGCGGCGGAACTCAGGCGAGGCGGCCTTGTGGCCGCGTTCTTTTTCCTTTAACACTACCCAGGGGACCCCAGTGGGAAGTTTCTCAGCCCCTCACCCACACTGGTCGCTTAGCGGCCCAGGTAGCAAGGATTGTGGGGGTCAGAAAAAGGGACCCATAGGCAGGGGACTGGAGCGGACGGTGAGGGTGCTGGGCCCCCTCTCGTTGCCACCTCTCATTGCTGCAGGAGGCATCGTCCCTCTTGCGGCCACAACGGGCATAGGCCTTGGGGGTCGTTAGTGAGATTAGACCCAGCTACACTCTAGCTCAGGATGCCACCTAAAAAAGGTCAGGGTGGGCCAAAAGGGAAGGGAAGGGCCCCCAGGGCAGAGGGTAGACGCCCACCCCCAGCTGCAGAGGATGGGGGACAAGGGGCAGGCATACCATGGACCACTATACTGGCTAGATTAGAAGCCCTGGAGAGGGGCTCTGCCCAGCCGGCAACTGGGAGAACTAAGGAACCACCCCCCAAGCGGCCCCGGGAGAAAGTGCAATGTCCAGTTGGCGGGGCTAACGCTGCGGCTATTAATTCTATCTTAGCGCGACTGGACGCGCTGGAGGCAGGGCCTAGTAGGGCCACAGCAAGAGAGCCCGGTGCAGAAGCAGGAGCAGCATTGTATGCACATGCAGCCCCAGGACCACAGCCCATGCATGGGCCTTCAGCAGACAACACAGGGGGTGAGTCTCCCTGGGCAGCACAACAACAGAGGCAGCCCCAGTGGGGTTGGCCCCCGTGGGGGTTTCCATACTGGTCCTTTTCCCCACCAGCTGAAACCGAGCAGTATGGGCAAGCGGGGATCACCATGGGGGTGGGGCATGGCACACCACAACAACTGCCTCCCCTAGGGGTGGCCTGTGAGCAGGTTTGGCAGTCCACGGCCAGAACAGGGATGGGAGTGGGGGCTCAGCCCTCCTGGTCGGTTCCCCCCCCGGCAGAGGACGCTGACCCTTTGGGCTCAGTGAGGGAAGGGGCTATACCGTTTGGGGAGACATCAGCCCCACTGGGCTTTCACCTGCTGCCCGCTACAAAAGAAAAAATTTGGAAGGGGGAGTACGTCGACTTATTCTCACTTCTATACAGGGAACCAGTGAGGAGGGAGAAGGATAAGGGTGAAGAGGCAGAACCTGACAAGCCCAAGAGGCGGCGCATTGAACGCACTTGGGCTAATTGGTTGCCCGCATTTCTGACATACATGGGGGTGCTGATGCAGAAACAGCCACAGAGGGGCCCTATTCTGATTAAATACCTCGATATAGTATATCGGGGCTATTCCGAGTTCCAGGGGGCAGCATGGCTCACCTATGATGAAGCGTTTCGTATGAGGGCGGCCTTTGATACCTCCCTCCCCTGGGACAAAAAGGAAGCGGACCTGTGGCTACAGTTTATGTCACACTCCAAGCCCATAGCCGGGGACAGAACAAACAGCGGCCACCTCTTGGCCCGCCAGGCAGCAGCAGCTCCTTCCCGCGGGCCTGCGGGGCAGGGGGTTCAACCCCGCCTGCTCTGCTGGGAGTTCAGCTCCCGAGGCCACTGTGGTCGTAACCCCTGCAGGTTCTGACACGAGTGCGCAATATGCGGGGGTCCGCACTCCTGCGCTGCCTGCCCCAGGGGCCGCCCCTTCAGAGGTGGGAACAGGGACGCAACTGGCGCAAGGAGACCGGGAGCTGCTAGCGCAGCTCAAGGAAAGGGGCCCCAGTCCAGTTAAACTCTCCGAACTCCAGCGCTTGCTCTGCCGTTACCCCCGTGTCCAAGACGCCCAGTTTTTGCTACAGGGCTTTACAGAGGGTTTCCAGATTCCCTATTTGGGTCCCAGGCACCCCTTCATGTCCCGCAACCTCAAATCAGTGGCGGGCATGGAATCGATCGTGGGGGAGAAAATTGGAAAGGAGGTCATGGCAGGCCGCGTGCTGGGCCCCTTCGCGGCACCACCCATCCCTTCACTCAGAGTTTCCCCGCTGGGCCTCGTGCCCAAGAAGGCACCAGGCGAATTTCGCCTTATACACCACCTGTCCTTTCCCCAGGTTGGGTCAGTAAATGACTTCATCCCATCAGACCTCTGCTCTGTCCACTACACGTCATTCGACTGTGCGGTTCGCATGGTTAGGGACTGCGGGATGGCCGCCCTCATGGGAAAGTGTGACATCAAATCAGCCTTCTGTCTCCTCCCTGTGCACCCACGGGATTTTGAGCTGTTAGGCTTTGCCTTCATGGGCAAATACTATGTGGATAGGGCATTGCCTATGGGCTGCTCCATCTCATGCTCTGTTTTTGAACGCTTCAGTTCTTTCCTGGAGTGGGAAGTCAGGAGACGGGCAGGCCGGCAATCAGTGGTGCACTATTTGGACGACTTCCTGTTTGTGGCCCCTGCAGACTCGGGCGCCTGTCAGGCATTTATGGAGCAGTTCGCGGGGATGGCGGGGGAACTGGGTGTTCCCCTCGCGGCTGAGAAAACTGAGGGCCCGTCCACTACCCTCACTTTTCTGGGCATAGAGATCGATACAGTAGCCCAATGCTGCAGGCTCCCGCTGGATAAGCTGGCGGACCTTAAGGGGAAAATCTCAGAGGTGGTTGGGGCGAAGAAGGTGACATTGGCCACACTTCAACAGCTGGCAGGCCATATGAACTTTGCATGCAGGGTGGTAGCACCCGGGCACGCATTCTTGTGGCGTGTGTATGACGCCATGGCGGGCCTATCACGCCCCCACCACCACACACGTGTTACAGCCGCTCTCCAGGAGGACCTGGCAGTTTGGTCCACCTTCCTGCGGGAATTCAATGGGGTCTCCTTATGGAGAAAGGATCGCCTGTTGGAAGCGGAGCTACAGGTGAGCTCCGATGCCTCAGGTTCCTGTGGTTTTGGGGTCATTTTCCATGACTCATGGTGTCATGGCAGCTGGCCACAGAACTGGGCGCAGGCTGGCCTAACCAGAGACCTGACCCTTTTGGAGTTCTTCCCCATTGTCGTGGCTGTACACCTTTGGCCTGACAGACTGGGCAATTCCTCAGTCCACTTTTGGTGCGACAACCTCCCCACGGTGCATGTCATCAACACCCTGTCCTCTAGAAACCCCAAGGTTATGCGGCTGGTCCGGGTGTTTGTGCTCCAATGTCTTCGCTATAATATACAGTTCCTGGCGCGCCATGTCCCGGGTATTGATAATAGCATTGCTGATGCTCTATCACGGAACCAGATGGAGAGATTTCACCAGCTGGCGCCGTGGGCAAGGGCTCAGCCGGACGTGGTACCCCCAGCGCTATGGGAGATTGGAGGACCGAATCGGAACGGGCCATAAGCCTGTCTGTGGCACCCAGCACTTTGGCCAGCTACCAAGGGGCAGGTAGGGACCTGGCAACCTTCAGGGAGTCCAGAGGCTACACCCAGGAGTGGCCCATCCCCGTGGAGCATCTCATGGAGTTCTTCGTGGAAGGGAAGCGGAGGGGGCTTTCAGTCAGGACCATCAGAGGTAAGCTCTCAGGTCTATCCTTCCTAGGGAAAGCACGGGGCTTCCAAGACTACTCCGGTGACTTTAGGGTCCGCCGGATGCTGGAAGGGTGGTCCCGTGAGCGACCGCACACACCGGATGCACGCTCCCCCTTTTCCCCAGAGCTACTGTTGGGGCTGCAGGGACAGTGGAGGGTGCTATGTTCGTCCCAATTTGAGGCATTGCTATACCATGCCGTGGCCCTCACCTTGTTCTTCGGGGCCTTCCGAATAGGGGAGGTGGTGGCAGGTTCTAAGACAGATAGCTCCCTCCGGGCCCTCCTGGTTTCTGATCTCAGCTGGGAGGCAGAGGGGGTCTGCCTGCAACTCAGGCAGTCAAAGACGGACCAACACCAGAAGGGTCGCCTGATTGTGTTATTCCCATGCCAACAGGAGGAGCTCTGCCCGGTTAGGGCCCTACGCATTTTTCTGGCAGCCCGGGGGCTGCAGCCAGGGTACCTATTCAGGCACAGGGACCTCCAGCCCCTTACCAAGTATCAGTTTTGGTCGGTGACAAAGGCAGCACTCCAGCGGCTTGGTGTGGATGCCCGCAAGTTCGGGACACACTCCTTCCGGATAGGAGCAGCCTCCACGGCCGCCCACCTGGGTTTTTCCAAGGGGCAGCTACAGGCAGTGGGCAGGTGGTCCTCGGATGCATATAGGACGTATGTTAGACCACTAACGGAGATGCATGAGGCCAGCGGCTAATGGCAATTGTTGTCGTTTTTGGCAGGCTGCTGGGAAAGATCGGAACAAGTGAGCATCCTCCTCTGTGGCCACAGCATGATTTTCTGGGCAGGCCGCAGGGCGGCAAAGTCCCGTATTGGAACGCAGCTGGGGCTCAGTCAGTGGGCCTCAGTGCGGTGGCTGGGACGACGGGGGATGAGTTGGGACGGCCTCCTGCCTTCCTTGTTCCAGTCGGCTGGGGACGGGGCAATGCCCCAGGTGCTGGTCATCCACCTGGGAGGTAACGATTTGGGTCTGTTGAAGGGCAAGGCCCTAATCGAACAGGCAGGTAGTGACCTCCGGGCCATCGCGCAGCGCTGGCCGGGGGTGCACTTGGTATGGTCTGACATCCTGCCGCGCAGGACGTGGAAGTGGGCTGATGACCCACGGGGAATGGACAGGACACGGAAGAAGGTTAATAGACAGATTCAGAGGGCCATCAAGGGCCTGGGGGGTTCTGTCATACACCACCCAGAGATCAAGCAAGATAGGCTGGAGTTGTTTAGGCCAGATGGCGTGCACTTGACTGACGGGGGCAATGACATCTTCTTAATGGACCTGCAGAGGGGTGTGCACCGGATTCTTATCGGATGTGGGGTAAAGGGAGACTAAGCAGAGGCTTGTCCCCTTTTTGTGGCAAGGAAGCGCTGGGGAAAGGTTAAAAGGGAAAGGGCAGCTAGGTGACACCTTTAGGCACCTTTGGGGGTGATTGGCGGTCTGGGGGCCTGCAGCTCTGGGCTATACAGCCCGGGGGGGCAGAACACGGGCCGCTTTTGGGGCCAACGTGCCTCATCCGCTCTGAGTTTTACGGCTCCGGGGGGCAGTGATGCGGGTTGGACCCCCTACACATCCACAGGGTGTGGCCGGAGCTGGGGCCTGGCACAGGGCAGCCCCAGGCTCAGGCAAGGTTTGGTTGCCCCATAGCTGCAAGCAGGCTTCGCCTGGATCAGCAGAATTCCCCGCACTGGATTGTCCCTCTGCAGATTCATTGGTCATAATTGACCTGTTTTTAATAAAGTGGCCCATATTTAACCCAATGAATGGTGTCTGTGTTTATTTCGGCAATAGGCCGCAAATAACTAACAGCTAGGCTGTTATCTGGAATGTGTAGGAACAGGGTCTCTGCTGAAGATTTTAACAACCAGCAAATGATTCTCTGATATGTCAGACTCAGGCAGAGGTCAAAGCCAGCCCTCTGTATTGCACTCAAGGAAGTACATGGACTGGTAGTCCATGAAACACTGGAGAGATACAATCCTAGAATAGAATCCTGGAGTTGGGAGAGACCTCTATAGTCATCTAGTCCAACCCACTGCAGACGCAGGAAACCCAATACTACAGCATCCCAGTTAGGTGGCCATCCAGCCTCCTCCCCCCACATGCCTGTTAAGGGCTTGAGTGGAGGCCCTGCAACATGTGGGTCATCTGTGGAAATAAGGTGGGTGACTGCCAGAAATTATGAGAACTCTGACAGAAAAAAGTCCAAAAGGGGTCTGGCTTTTTTTATCTTTTTACACTTTGAACTCTCGGCTCTCTCTGACTATTTTGTGTATTGCCATGAAAATTTAGAGGGTTGTTAAGCAAGCATTTCTGAGTTCAGGACTATAAGTTTTGTAAGGTTTTGTTTTGAAATGAGCTTATGGGAAGTATCAGAATGGCATGTGGGGTATTTTCAATTTAACATGGCAGAATGCGAAAAATCTATGCTGACTATAGTATACAGCCACTCTTGTGGCTGTATAATAAAGAAGAAATTTACTGCAAACTATAAGGGGTTGGGTGCAGAAGAATGTCCTTCAACAGAGAAAGCTCCTTCACCAGAACTTGGATCCAACTCAAAGCTTTTGTGTTGCTGCTTGGGTTTAAAGCAATTCTTTTCAATTTATGCTTAAATTGAAATGATATTGAATTAGAGTTCTTCTGTGACTTCATATTTCAATCCCAAACACATCAGCTGGCCTGTGATACAACAAGGAACAGTCTATGGAAGGAGAAAGTGTTGCTTGCGCAATACCCCCTTCTCCATACATACGTGGCTGTTGGGGACAGGGGAGGGCAGAAAATCTCCTGCATCCACAACTGCACAATGTTCGCATGTGGAAAGAATCCAATCCAAGAATTTGTGTGTGCAGCAGAAGCAGACAAGAAGAAACCTCAGTTTATTTATTATTTTATTTTATTTTATTTATTTATTATTTTATTTATTATATTTGTATACCGCCCCATAGCCAAAGCTCTCTGGGAGGTTTAGAGTAACTAAAAACATTAAAAACAAATATACAAATTTAAAACACATCTTTTAAAAACAATTTAAAACACAATTTAAAAAATTTATCTTCCTATATTTTGTCTTCAAGTTCCTTTATCATCCTTGTAGCTTATTCTTTGTATTTCCAAATAAGTAACTGATGCAACAAGCACATTGGCAGCATAACACTAGAATTTGTTTGATGGCTAACCTAAGGCCCTCCAGAAGTTGGCCTACAATTCCTATCATCCCTGATCACTGGCTGGGGCTACTGGGAATCCAACAACATCTGGAAAGCCTCATGTTAAGCACCTCTGCAAGCTGATACTTGACTTTATGTCAGCACATTAATTATGTCAGCAGGATAGGGCAATACCACCACAACAAATGCATAACTGCAGCAGCCCAGACATTAGTTATTTGAAGCTTTTAATAAGCAGATATTGGCACATTGGGAGAAAAGGCTTAGGATAACGCACCTGCATGCCATCTCACAGCATTTCAACCATCACCATACTGCCTCTACTCCAAATGAAACCTGTGCACCAAATAAATTGTATCACCTAATTTCAATGATATTGAACCCAAAATAGAGCAGACCTGCTGTACTGCACCTGACTGCTATAAAACGTGGTACTCGTGGGCTGTATTCAAATAACTTTTACAGAGAATAGACCATTGACATTAATGGCTATAACTACCTGAGTTTCATTAATTTAATTGGGTCTACTCTGAGTAATAGTTGATACAATCCCATGGTTCACACCATTCTGTCCTAATACAGGAGTTTCAAACATGGTGCAAATAGTTTCATCTTTCATCCAGTGGCAGTTTTTCATTATCATTTCCTGTTTATTGTACAGGAAATGCTGCCCTAGACCAGTGTCTGGATGCAGTATTAGGATGGATGAGTGAAAATAGGCTGAGTTTGAATCCTGGCAAGACAAAGGAACTGTGGTCGAGTGGTTCTCGTTTCTGAGAAGCTGGTCAATTCCTAGCCCTGGATGGGGTTGCACTTCCCTTGAAGGAGCAGGTTTGCAGTCTGGGGGTGCTTCTGAATCCAGCTTTGTCACTGGAGGCCCATGTAATAGTCAGAAGCTCCTTTTACCAGCTGTGATTAGTATGACAGCTACAGCTGTTCCTGGACTAGGAGAGCTTAACCACAGTAGTTCAGACAGTGGCGACTTCGTGATTAGGCAACCGCAATACACTCTGTGTGGAGCTTCCCTTGCTCTTGATATGGAAACTGCAGTTAGTGCAGAGTGCTGCAGCACAGTCACTGACAGGTGTGACACCCTGTCAGCATATAACACCTCCACTCAGAGACCTGCACTGGTTGCCAGTTTGTTACCAGGCCAAGTTCAAGGTGTTACTGGGCTAAGTATATAAAGCCCTGAACAGTTTGGACTACTCTACTTGAGAGAATGCCTTCCTAATATATACACCCACTCAACTGCTTGGATCTGCAGAACTGGCACTGGTACAGGTACACAATTTTCATTCTGAACTTACAAGAAATCTATCTTTTGGCATGGCAGCATTCACACTTTGGAACTAGGCAAGTGCCTTTGCTGTGCTCTTTTCGTCACCTGCTAAAAACATTTTTGTTTAGGCAAGCCTATCCAGACATGTAGAGGTTGAAATGTGTTTTAATATTTTTTAACTGAATTGGTGATTTTAATTATAATTTGATTTTTTAAATACCTGTTTTTAGCTTTTAAAACAATTGCAATGTTTGTTTTATTTTTTGTAAACCACTTAGAGATTCTATTTACAATCAAGTGGTATATAATTTTTGTTAAATAAAAGAAATAAATAAAATGTATTTGAACTGAGAAAATTTCTAAGCACTTTTTTTTGACTATGTACATATCTCTAATTTAGGAGACTCAATACCTCCAACTCATTTCGGTGTTCCTTTTTTGTTAAAATTACTAAGGTCATTGAAATCATATAACAATGAATGTTTTCAACTATTATGACATTAGTTTCTATAAGAAAACTGAATTATGGAATGGCTGGAAATCATACTTCATGTAAGCTCTAGCATCAAAAGATTAATATATTTGTCGTTTTTGGAGAAAGAGTCTGTTCAAAATTTATCCCAAAAAAGAAAAGAAATGATATAGGAAGCTGCCTTATACTTAGTCAGACCATTTGGGCATCTTGCTCAGTATCATCCACTGACTGGCAGCAGTCCAAGGGTTTCTCTCAAAGCCCAACCTTATTTATTATTTATTAAATTTGTATCTCGTCCTTCCCCCCAAATGGAGGCCAGAGCAGTAAACAAGTAATAAAACAATAAAAACAACTTAAAAACAAAACACCTTAAAAAAATTCCAGTACAGATGCAGACTAGGATAACGGTCTCTACTTAAAAGCTTGTTGCAAGAGGAAGGTCTTCAGTAGGCACTAAGACAACAGAGGTGCCACCTAATATTTAAGGGAAGGAAATCCCAAAGGGTAGGTGCCACAACATTGAAGGTTTACTTCCTATATTGTGTGGAATGGACCTCCTGATAAGATGGCATCTGCAGGAAGCCTTCACCTGCAGACTGGGTGTAAAAGGGATGAGATTATCTTTAGATGCATGATCTTCTACCTGGAGATGCCAGGGATTGAACCTGGAACCTTATGCATGCAAACCATCAGTGTTCATCTTACTGAGCCATGGCCCTTACCCCCCCCCAAACAAAACACAAATGTTTGGCAGCGGTCCTCCAGGGTTCCAGGCAGGGGGCATTCTCTGCCCTCCCTAAACAAGAAAAAGAAAAATGCTTCCTTCCTTTGTTATTCCTACAGAAATGTTTTCAATTTCTCTTGCCGAACTCAACTGCTGATGTGAACTTGAATGTTGTTAAATTCCAAACTGAAACTACTAATTGTTCTGAATTCTCAATACAAACAAAACTATGCAAAAATGCAACAAAAATATCCAAATATTTCCAAAATAGTTTTGCATATTTTAACTGCAACTTACATCTACCTCTGTGGTGCAGAGTGGTAAGCAGCGGTAACGCAGCCAAAGCTCTGCTCACGGCCAGAGTTCGATTCCAACAAAAGGAGGAAGTCGAATCTCCGGTAAAAGGGGTCGAGGTCCACTCAGCCTTCCATCCATCCGTGGTCGGTAAAATGAGTACCCAGCATATGCTGGGGGGTAAAGAAAGGCCGGGGAAGGAACTTGCAATCCCACCCCATATATATGGTCTGCCTCATAAACGTTGCAAGACGTCACCCTAAGAGTTGGAAACGACTTGCACTACAAGTGCAGGGACACCTTTACTTTCACATCTACCATTAAGAATGTATGTCATATTAACACTGAAAATGTAAGCAGTTTTTGCTAAATCACTACTGGGTAACTACCAGGGACATGTGGAATATCAAAGATATGTGGATTAGGTTACAAACACACAATGTGGGCCCTCATAATGATATTACATTGATGCAAAGTTGCAAATTATAACCATATATTACAGGGGAGTGCTCATTCTGATGCCAAAGAAATTCTTCTTTTGAGCACTTGATGAAATATGCAATATATAATAATGAAATAGTTGATGAAATATGCAATATATAATAATCTAGTGGAATAATTTGAAATACATTTTTGTCAATTCCACCCCCCCATTAGAAGTTCTAAGACTGCAGTCCTATATACATAATTACTTGAAACTCACTGAGACCTACTTCCAAGTAAATATGCGTAAGACTGGGCTGCTCAACACTTTTACTCTTACATAACGCAAGCAACATTTCAAAATCTGTGTCTTGGTCCAAATAATTGTAAACATTCACAATGTGAGAGATCACACTGACCTGTGCAAAGAACAGTTTCTATAACTGAATCTTTTTATATCTCCTAAACTATGGAAAATATATTTAACAGAACAGCACAGGCCATCAAAGGACTATATTGATTTTATGTTCTCAAATGAGACATTGGTGCATTCTCTTTTCAGAATGTCTACTTACAAAAAAATGGTAAAACAGAATCTTTCATACCAGTCACAGTTCAGCTCAGTTTCTTTGCTACTTACAATCTTAGATTTTTAGATGCATGAAAAGATGTTCTAGGAGCTACTTTGCTTAGTACCAGAACCCCAACATTTACCATCTAAGTCCACCTGGAAGTACCTTTTAAAGACACAGACACTGATATTTTATTGCTTAGCATTTCCAGTAGCTACTCAAGCAGGTTCCAAGAGTTCTGCCAAGAGGTGTTCTTCACACTTGCTCCATTCAGCCACATAGGCCTAGTTATCCCCTTTGTTCTCTCTTTAGACTTACCAGTGCCTCGGGATCTGTACTCTCTTCTCCATTGCTGCATCCATAGTAGTCTGGAATTTTATCCACATCTTGCATATTCCCTTGTACTCTCACACCCTTGTCTGTGTGACAAGCCTGGCATACAGGTGCATTGCCCATATTAGTCCTCCACTCCTGCAAGTGGGTTTGACTTTGAAGTGTCCTGAACACTCCAGAGGGGCAGATTACTTTAAACAATCCAAATATTCACTACTCCTACACTTTGCTCTCTTCAACTCCCCTCGCCAGAGTTTTCTTTCTGCTGGCTGCCCTGTGTCAAAAAGGAACCTTAGCAACTGCAGACAGCACTCAGTGACCATTTCCAATTCAGGCGCTGCCTGTCTATTTTTACACCTACTAGGCCAGCTATGCATGTAAATTGAATGGGGAGGGGGAAAGCTACATACAGGCAGCCTGACTAGTGCAGAGTTAAAGTCCTACGGTGTGAAATGCCTCCACATACAAGGGTTATTGAATTACCCAGCTGCATGCCTTTGAATGTTTTGATTTTTTCCTTCTCTCTACTGTTCACATTATCCCTTCATGCTTGCCCAGAGCACTACATTTCAGAATGCTGCATGCTAACATCTTGGTAGTTTCGGGGGGGGGGGGAGAGAAAAACTTTAATGTAAAATGATTACTTGAAAATGTCAGCTATTTAGTATTTACCATGCGAATGTCAGAAAACATTCTGCAGCACTTGAAATGGCTTTTTGTTTGCTTGTTTTTTTAAAAGATCTTCACGCAACATTTAACAGGCAATGGTGGAGTGTTTCTGCATGCTGAATTTGCATTGGGTGGATGAGTTATGTTCTTATAGAATTCTTTTCATAATTTTGCAGGATTATAGTGTTTAATTATCCCTTAAGCCACTTTTTAAGACTGTCTGTTCTTTTTTCCAACCTTTTGGGTTTGCCTTTTGAAAGTTCTCTAACATAGAACATAGGAGGCTGCCTTATATCAAGCCAGCCTATTGGTCCATCTACCACAGTATTGTCTACACTGAATGGCAGCAGCTCTCCACGGTTTCAGGCTAAGGACATCCCTGGCCCTACCTGAACATGCCAGGAATTGAACCTGGGGCCTTCTGCACACAAAGGAGATGATCTACCAATGAGCTATGGCTCTTCCCTCAAACATGCTCCTAAGTCAAAGTACAAATCCTAGAAGCAGGCAAATGGAACTTTGCCTATAATGCAAAACTAATTATATTTATTACTCTAAAAATAGACACTGGTTGGATCCAGACTTAGGCTGCAATCCTAACCCCATTTACCTGGGAGTAAGCTTCATTGAATTCAATAGGACTTACTTCTGAGAAGACACAATTAGGATTGTACTGGTAGTCAAGCTTATTGTAGACTCTTATGAGCCCCAGCCAGCATGTCCAATGGCCAAGGATGATAGGAGTTTAGCAACAGCTGGAGGGCCAAATGTTCCCCACATTTGTAGCAGATTCATTGAAATCAATATAACATAAGTTAGCCATATCCCATTGATTTCAGTTGGTCTGCTTTAAGCATGACTAACGCTCCATTTGCATGTAACAGTAAGCCATAGTCTGAAACAAACTATGGCTTACAAAGGACGAGCAGCATGCTAGTTGATGCACGCTGGTCAATCTTGCACACTTTCCTCCCTTTCCAGAACCAAGAAACAAACTATGGAGCATATGACTTAACATTATGTGTAAACCAGCTCTCATAGTTTGTTTTTCTCCAAGCAAACCATGAGTGGAAGCCATGTTTTATTCTGCAATTACCACTTGTGCTGTTTTTGGAAGAAACAAACCACAAGTGTTGCTTTGCATGCATGGAACGCCAAGTCAGTCACTCCATGGTTTTGTTTCTTGGCTCCCCTAGAAAGGGAGCAGTAAAGCAAGTATGATTGAGCAGCATGCACCAACACACTGCTTGTTTGTGGTAAAGCCATGGTTTATTTCTGATATGGCTTACTGTTACATGTGAACAAGGGCTAAGTCTAGATCCAATCCACTGAATATATCAAGTGAACACACACAAGCAAATGCAAGAATATTGCAGTGTACCAATGATAATTGCTATGGTTTCAGTTATTTTGACACAATTTTTGAGTGCATATTGATTTTGAACAAAATTGCTTCTCATTTATCCAACTATTTTTAATGATACAAATGATACTCAGTAACCAGTTGTCAACAGTCCAGCATCTTTTTTGCCCTACTGATTTGTGCCCAGCTATCCTCCACAGCTGCCAGGATTTAATCAGATAGCTGTGTTTTTCATCCTTTCGGATTACTATAGGGAATTTGAAAAAATGAAAATGGACTGCCTTCAACTCAATTCTGACTTATGGCGACCCTATGAATAGGGTTTTCATGGTAAGAGGTATTCAGAGGGGGTTTCCTATTGCCTTCCTCTGAGGCTAAGAGGCAGTGACTGGCCCAAGGTCACCCAGTGAACTTTATGGCTGTGTGGGGATTCGAACCCTGGTCTCCCAGGTCGTAGTCCAACACTCTAATCACTATGCCACACTGGTTCTCATATAGGGAATTTACCCTCTTGCTAATTATGTCAATTTATAATGGCTCTATGCTCTATGGATTCCTGCATTAAGCAGGGGGTTGAACTCAATGAACTTATAGGCCCCTTCCAACTCTACTGTTCTGTTATTCTTCTTCAGTTATCTAGCCATTTGGTGTGACAGTATTTTGGTTTTTACATTTACTGTCATTTTAAGGGAGGAAGAGAGGGAAGCATAAATAGATAGCTAGGTATTTTGATGCGGTTAAACAACATTTGATGTGTGCCATAGGGAGTCAGTGCGTTATGGAAGTTTAACTGATCGCATGTACTGAGATCTCCAGTAGGTCTCACAATTTTCCTGTGTTATACTAATGGTAAGCCTCAATCATATTCAAGGAGGTTGACTTCCCGGAAGGAGTGCTGGCTGGTGATTGTCTCTGAGTGAGCTCTATCTCAGAGGAAGCTTATTTCAGTTAAAAGCCACTCAAGAGGAATTTTTGACTGGCGTAAATATTCTCCAAGATAAAAGGGGAACCGAAGAGATTATCCATGGAACTCCGTCGAGCTGTAGATTGCTAGATTTGATCAGGAATCCCCCTGAGATAAGAAGGCATTTCTAGCAGCGGAAGACAGAGTCTGGATTTCCAACAGGCTGTGCTGAAAGTAAGCGAGACGTTTTTTTCTTTCTCTTTTAAAAACGTTTTTAACGAGCTAGCCTCCTTCTGTCTAAATCTTATCAACTAACTTAAATTACTATCGTAAAAGAGACTTGTTTACAAATCGGCAACTCAGAAACTTGGGTGACTCACACTTTTTTCGTATTATACAAAGCTAAGGAAGAAGGGAGCAATTCAAAGAACCTGCTTTATTTTTTATGACAAAAAGCTGGCTTAAAGCTGGAATTACAAAGATTAAATGGATAAGAGGCAACTTATTAGATAAGATGATTTGATTATTTGAAGGAAATATATCTGAGAATATTTTTTTTTATTTTGGATTAAATTTTTTCTTTTTGAACGAATCTGCTGTTCGTGTATCTTACTAACTGCTGGATGCTGAGAACTGGATTTGTTTTACATTCCTGAATGTGCTGGAGATAAGAACTGTGTTGGTTAAACAGGCCTGGAATATTAACTTTTTTGTTGCTGGGAGAAAAGAAACTGTTTGCCTCTACATTGGCTAATAATAGAAAAGGTTTTGTTTTTTTTTCAAGAATGACAACTAGGAAAACAGCCAAAGTTTTGGAGCGAAGAGTTTCAATTGATACACAGGAATTTTCTGGACATGTTCCAGAAAATTATGGAGGGATTTGGTGATTTTAAACAGGAGTTGAAACAAAAGATGAAACAGGACAGACAACAACTTAAAGATGAATTTTGCAATATGAAAAAGGATTTTAAAGATTTACAAGATCATATAAAAACAGAAGTGGGTGAGATTAAAAATAACATTGAGCAATTAACACAGGATGTAAAAAATGTTAAAGATAAGGTGCAAACCTTAGAGAATAGAATAGATATTACAAATATGGAATTGGAAAAAAATTTGGACTATATTGCTGTTATGGAACTTAGAGATAAAGAACATTGCTTGAGATTCCGTGCAATTCCTGAGGAAACAGGTGAAGATATCAGAGAGAAAATTGTTAATGTTTTGGCAAAATCCTTCGACAGGAACGAAGATCGGATGGATTTTGAAATAGACAAAGTTTATAGAATTAATTCCAGATATGCAACAATAAAAAAAATCCCAAGAGATGTGCTTGTTTATTTTTTAAAAAAGAGGACCAGAGATATGGTTTTGCAACATCATTTTAACAATGTCTTCAAAATTGACGGTAAAGAAATACAGGTGATGAAGGAAATTCCTGTTAGGCTTCTACGTAAGAGAAAAGATTACGCTTTCTTCACAGAAAAACTTAAACAATGTAAAATTCAATTTAGATGGGATGTTCCAGAGGGAGTGATTTTTACATTTAGACAACAGAAGTATCGATTAAATACTGTTCAAAAAGCAAGGGATTTCTTGAGAAAAGCTTCAAAAGACATGGAAGAAGATAAACTCAAAGATATGGATATAATTCCTGGGAAACAAAGTCAACAGAAACAGGTAGAGGAAGAAAAGGATGATGATGGATCAAAGGGAGCAACAGGCATAGACTTTTCTAAAATACATGCTTAAAAATGGATTACAAATATCTAACTTGGAATATAAATGGAGCCAATTCGTCGCAGAAGAGAAAGAAAGTATTTCATTATTTGAAAAAATTAAAATTGGATATAATTTGTTTACAAGAAACTCATATTAAGAAGAAAGATTCTAAATATTTAATTTGTAAAAATTTGGGTGAAGAATTTATTTCGGCAGGATTCAAAAAAAAATGGTGTGGTTCTTTATATTAATTCACAATTGTCTCCTAAATTGATATTATTGGATGATAGTGGCAGATTTGTGGGAGTTGAAATCACCATTCAGGGTACAAAAATTTTGATAGTGGGCATTTATGCTCCTAATGAAGATAAAACAAGGTTTTATACTGGACTTATGGAAAAATTATCAGAGTTTGCATATGATCATTGGTGTGTCATGGGTGATTGGAATGGGGTAATTTCACCAAAAATGGATAGACTTTCTGAGAAAAATATTAAAGAGACACAGGGCAAATTGCCAAAGATCTGTTTCGAATTGATGGAAAATTTAGAATTGGTGGATGCTTGGAGATATATAAATGACAATGCAAAGGAATTTACTTACTTTTCAGAAAGACATAAAACATTTTCGAGGATTGATATGATTTGGATGTCTAAAAATTTAGTGAAAGATATTTCCAAGATGGATGTGTTACCAAAAACCTTTTCGGATCATAATCCAGTGATATTGACTTTAAAAAAAAAAAATCTTGGATTTAGATGGAGACTAAATGAATCTTTATTACAGAATGATAAAATAGTGCAGGAATGTAAGAAGAAATTAAAAGAGTTTTTTGAACACAATTTACATAAAGGAACAGATGAAAATATTGTTTGGGATACAAGTAAAGCATTTATGAGGGGATATTTTATTAAATGTAATTCTGAATTAAAAAAGAAGAAACAACAGAAAATGCAATTGATCTTGGAAGAAATAAAACAAAAAGAGGAAGAATTGAAAAAGAATCCAACTAAAGCTTCTACTGTAAATCAAATTAAAATGTTACAGAAACAAGTGTCAATGTTGACAGTTAGAGAAATTGAAAGGAAATTAAATTTTGCTAAACAAAGGACTTTTGAATTTGCAAATAAACCAGGGAAATTGCTAGCATATAAATTAAGAAAAGAACGACAAAAAAATATTATTTTAAAGATACAAGAAGGAGATGAGATGATGACAATTTAAAAATCCAAAGGGTTTTCCATCAATATTATTCAACTTTGTACAAGTGTCAGGAAATTCCCTCAGAAAAAATAGAAGAGTATATATCCAAACAGAATTTGCCTAAAATTACAGATCTTCAGAGACAAGCTATTAATGGCCCTATTACGTCAAGAGAAATATCTGAGGCTATAAGTAAAATTAAATTAGGAAAGGCGCCAGGACCGGATGGACTATCAGCAATGTATTACAAATGCTTGGAGGAGGAACTTTTACTACCTTTACAGTATACAATGAATTCTATTTTACAAGAGGGGAAGATACCGGATAGTTGGAAAAATGCCAATATAACATTAATACCTAAAGAGGAGCAGGATTTAACTAAAACAAAAAATTATCGGCCAATATCTTTACTGAATAATGACTATAAAATTTTTACAATGATTTTGGCTGAAAGAATGAAAATAATATTGCAACAATTTATTCAGGAAGATCAAGTGGGGTTTTTACCTAAAAGACAATTACGTGATAACGTCAGGAATGTTTTGAATGTGTTGGAATATCTAGAACAACGAAATGACATACAAGCTGCTTTGATTTTCTTGGATGCTGAGAAAGCATTTGATAATTTGAATTGGAAATTTATGTTTAAGGTTCTAGAGCAAATGGACTTTGGAGATAATTTTATAAAATGGATCAGATCGATTTATACATCACAGAAGGCACAGATAATTGTCAATGGGCATTTAACGGACTCATGTGAATAGGGTTGCCAGGTCGGAACCATCCAAAAACCTGAGAAAATGGGGGCGGGCCCTAGTGACATCATGGGGCAGGCCCTAGTGACATCATGGGGCGGGCCCTAGTGACGTCATGGGGCGGGCCCTAGTGATGTCATGGGGCGGGCCCTAGTGACATCATGGGGCGGGCCCTAGTGACGTCATGAAGCATGATACATTGTATCAACCACGCTTGTGTGCAGCATACCATTAAAAAAAAATTTCAGATTGGAAATTAAAATAGAAATCTTACCTAAAAGAGGTCCAGCTGAAGTGACAAGGTCATTCCCTCTCACCATCTTAGGGAGTATGGATGGAAAATGGAAATGGAATGCCTTCAAGTCGATCCCAACTTTTGGTGACCCTATGAATAGGGTTTTCATGGTAAGAGGTATTCAGAGGTGGTTTAACATTGCCTTCCTCTGACTTTGGACACATATACTTTGGACACATAATGAGAAGACATGATTCATTAGAAAAGACAATAATACTGGGGAAAACAGAAGGGAGTAGAAAAAGAGGAAGACCAAACAAGAGATGGATTGATTCCATAAAGGAAGCCACAGACCTGAACTTGCAAGATCTGAACAGGGTGGTTTATGACAGATGCTATTGGGGTCGCTGATTCATAGGGTCACCATAAGTTGAAATTGACTTGAAGGCACATTAACAACAACAACTGAATTAAAGATACAAAAAAGGAATGTGGAAGGTGTTTTGTTTTATTTTTTACAGCCTGGAGAAGTGGTAAGAGGTAAAGTCAGGAATGAATGCATTTTTTTAATGAACAAGATAGCATGTTGAACTATCTTGTAAAAATGAACCAAGAGTGCTTGCAGCAGCTATGCTAATGCAGAGTGAGCCAGTTGTTATCTGCATGGTGCTATGAAGTCAGTTGTATGTTAACTGTATGCTCATGCAACAGATGGTATAGCACAGTGGGGAGGAGAGCCTGGCTGGGAGTCCAGAGTCTATGAGTTCAAATTCCCACTCGTGTCTCCTGGATGTCAAGGGCCAGCTAAAGATCACCCCCACAGTGAGTGGCTCAGGGATTATGTGCCCTGCCACCTGTGGGCAAGGTGCATAGTCGCAAGGAGCCGTTTCCCCCAGCTGGCAGTTGCGGACAAGGAAGGGACTGGCTTGTGCAGCTGTGGCAAGCTGAGCAGGCCCTAGCCAGGTGGGGAGTACTAGCCTTAGATGGTAAACCGCCTCTGAATACCGCTTACCATGAAATCCCTATTCATAGGGTAGCCATAAGTCGGAATCGACTTGAAGGCAGTCCATTTCCATTTCCATGCATATAATTAAACAGATGCAGTCAAGTTTTTGGACTTTATTGTGATTGCTGGCCAAGCAGGATAGGGCTCATGGGAGTTTTAGTACAATATCTGGAGGATGCTACTTTGGCTGCCTTTGGGATAATAGATGGCAGCCTTAAGTCTGAAATGGTGTTTGGAATTCTGTAGAGACCAGCCAGTACACATTATGTCATAAGGCCAATTCTTAACCATTTGGCTGTGGCAGTTACCTGAAATTGCTCTTTCGTGGGCTCTCACAAACACCACCAAGCTTTTCTTTTAAAACAGACCAGCTTGTTTAAGTACATACAAAGAATAAAAAAGGAAGTCAACTGACAAGAACAAGACACTTTTTTTCTAAGCAAAATTGATCAAAGAAAAAAAGTATGCTTGTGTGTGTGCCTGTGCGTTTGTGTGTAACACACACACACACACACTTACATGTAGCATAGAATCACAGAGCTAGAAGGGGCCTTTTAGTCCTTCTAGTCTAAGCCCCTGCTGGAAGTCCAAAACCCAGAACAAGATCAGGTCTGTTCGCTTAAATTGCCACATTAGAGACTTAATGAGACAACACGAGTCAGTTTATTGGGAACTTTCCTACAACAGGGTGACCATATGCTTAGATCTGATAGACCTGAAGCAGCTGACAATTTAGGGCAGACTTCCCCAGCTTGGTGCCCTCCAGATGTTAGCTGGTGGCAGCTGTATGCCCAAAGATATCTGGAAGGCACCAGGTTGGGGAAGGCTGCTTTGGGGAGATGGGAAATGTGCAGAAAAATGGAACAATGGCACACATTCCTATTTGTTGTCATTTCAATCTCACTCCCACATCCTGTCAAGAAAAGACAATTACATGATGATTCTGTCCGTTTCCAGCAGTGCAATTATCCAGAGGAAATAGTAAGAAACTGAGGATTAGGGCCAAACTCTCTCTTTCTCTCTCCAGCCTCTCTCTCTTTCTCACTCTCCAGCATCTCTCTCTTTCTCCAGCATCTCTCTCTTTCTCTCTCTCTCTCTCTCCAGCATCTCTCTCTCTCTCTCTCAGCATCTCTCTCTTTCTCCAGCATCTCTCTCTTTCTCCAGCATCTCTCTCTCTCTCTCTCTCCAGCATCTCTCTCTTTCTCTCTCTCTCTTTCTCTCTCTCTCTTTCTCCAGCATCGCTCTCTCTCTCTCTCTCTCTCTCTCTCTCTCTCTCCAGCATCTCTCTCTTTCTCTCTCTCTCTCAGCATCTCTCTCTTTCTCCAGCATCTCTCTCTTTCTCCAGCACGCTCTCTTTCTCTCTCTCTCTCTCTCCAGCATCTCTCTCTTTCTCTCTCTCTCTCAGCATCTCTCTTTCTCCAGCATCGCTCTCTTTCTCTCTCTCTCTCTCTCTCTCTCTCTCAGCATCTCTCTCTTTCTCCAGCATCTCTTTCTCCAGCATCACTCTCTTTCTCCAGCATCACTCTCTTTCTCTCTCTCTCTCTCTCTCTCTCCAGCATCGCTCTCTTTCTCCAGCATCGCTCTCTTTCTCCAGCATCTCTCTCTTTCTCTCTCTCCAGCATATCTCTCTTTCTCCAGCCTCTCTCTCTGTCTCTCTCTCCAGCATCTCTCTCTTTCTCCAGCATCTCTCTCTCTCTCTCCAGCATCTCTCTTTCTCCAGCCTCTCTCTCTTTATCTCTCTTTCTCCAGCATCTCTCTCTTTCTCCAGCCTCTCTCTCTTTCTCTCTCTCTCTCCAGCCTGCTACCCACAGCAGCAGTGGACGCCGGACGGGACCAGCTCCTTCTTAGCCCCGAGGACGCCCGGCCACTTCACCCCTCGTGCTGTGGGCGCCGCTGGGCGGCAGCGGCCGTGATGCGCTCCCCAGCCAGAGACGCTGCGGCCGTGGCCGCCACCGCCACTGCCGAGCTCCATCGCGGCCACTCCCGCACAGCGGCGCCCACAGCAGGAGGGAGAATGACAGCGCTGTGCTCGCCCGACTGGCCTTTTAAGCAGCGCCCACCTCACGCGCCCAGGGCCAGCCCCTCGTTGCCACTCCCACCCACCCCTGTCCAAGACAGGCTGCTGCCTGGGAAGACAGAGCCCGGCTCCAGCAGCACCAGCTCTCCCTGCCTCAATGACAAAGGGCGGGAAGGCGGCCAATGAAAAGCCGGAGATCATCCAGTTTAAGCAAAGTATTGCCGGAGGCCGGAGACGGCCCCTTTTTCCCTGAAACTCTGGCCAAAAACCGGAGACCTGGCAACCCTACATGTGAAATACAAAAGGGTACAAGACAGGGATGTCCATTGTCCCCCCTTCTATTTATTCTGGTTTTAGAAGTGCTGCTTAGAGACATAAGGCAAGACAAAAGGATTTCGGGAATAAAGATAAAAAAAGAGGAATATAAATTGAGAGCATTTGCTGATGACTTGATAATTGTATTAAAAAATCCCTTGGAAGGAATCAAAGTATTGATGGATAAATTAGAAGAATTTGGACCATTAGCAGGATTTAAGATCAATAATCAAAAAACGAAGATGTTGGTGAAAAATTTATCTTTAAGAGATCAAAAAGAGTTAATGGAGAAGATAGATTTTAAAATAAAAGAAAAGGTGAAATATTTAGGTATCATTATGACAAATAAAAATTCAAAGTTGTTTCATAATAATTATGAAAAACTATGGACAGAGATTAAGAAAGATTTGTTAAAATGGGATAAATTACAGTTGTCATTAATGGGTAGAATATCTGTAATAAAAATGAATGTATTGCCGAGAATGATGTTTCTATTTCAAACAATACCTGTCATATCCTCTGATCTACCTTTCAAACAATGGCAAAAAGATATTTCTAAATTTGTTTGGCAGGGGAAAAAACCAAGAGTTAAATTTAAATTATTACAAGACGCCAAAGAAAGAGGAGGGCTGGGATTACCAAATCTGAGACTTTATTTTGCTGCTTGTTGCTTAGTCTGGATAAAGGAATGGATTCTATTGAGGAATAAACGATTATTGGATTTGGAGGGTCACAACCTGAAGTGGGGATGGCATGGATATCTATGGTATGATAAAGTAAAAGTTAATGTGGATTTTAATAATCATTTTATAAGACGTCCTTTGTTGAATATATGGAATAAATACAAAACAAGGTTTTTTTCGAAAATACCACTATGTGTTTCAAGTCAAGAAGCATTTTATAGAAGAGAAATGGCTGGAAAAGAGAAATGGTTAACTTACCAAGAACTATTAGAAAATGTGCATGGTGAATATATAATGAAAGAGAGAGAACAACTAATAAAGGAAGGATATACTTCACAATGGTTTGCCTATTTACAATTGTTAGAAATATTTAAAATGGACAAGAAAATGTATGGGTTTGAAATAAATAAATCTGATTTTGAAATAGGTTTGTGTACAAATGATGAATGCATAATTGCAAAAATGTATAAATTTTTATTAAAAATGGACATGGAAGAAGAACAAGTAAAAGAGTGTATGGTTAAGTGGGCAAAAAATTTTGGTTATAATATACAAATGGATCAATGGGAAAATATGTGGAAAAAAGGTTTGAAATTTACATTATGCTATAATCTTAAAGAAAATTTTTATAAAATGATGTATCGTTGGTATATGACTCCAGAAAAGTTGTCAAAAATGTATAGTAATGTTTCTAATGTATGTTGGAAATGTAAACAACAAGAAGGATCTTTTTATCATATGTGGTGGTTGTGTAAACAGGCAAAATTATTTTGGGCACAGATAGGTAGGATGATGCAAAAAATCTTAAAGATAAATATTCAGTCAAAACCAGAATTTTTTTATTGGGTTTTATGGATAAACAAAAGGAAAAGAAATATGGAAGAATAATATTATATATGATCACGGCAGCAAGATTACTATATGCACAAAAGTGGAAAATGGAATCGATACCAACAATGGAAGAATGGCTATTGAAATTAATGGACTTAGTTGAGATGGACAAATTGACATGTCTTATTAGAGAAAAAACGACAGATACATTTCTTAAGGAATGGAAGCCTCTTTTGGACTTTTTGTTGAAAGAAAAAAATGAAATGATGATAATGGGATTTGACGATTAATTAAGATAGACTTTGGAAAAAAGTGAATTTCGTATGTTCTAGGAGACAGGTTTGATATATTTTATATACTTATAGCTGATCTGTAACAAATCGGAAGTCAAGTTTTTCTTTTTATTTTTTTTTTTGTTGTATTGTTTTTGTTGTATTTGTATTTGTTTTTATAAAAATTTGAATAATAAAAAATTATTATAAAAAAAAATCATATTCAAGGAGGTCATGGGGCTCCTCCAGACTATCTGTCTATTCAGCATTCATTCTGATTTGCTTGTAGTTAAACGATGTTTGGACTTTACTGAGCATTCATTCTGAGTTGTTTACAGAGTGATTAATAGACAATGAGCATTTATCCTGATTTGTTTCTGGAGAGTTTACATGCAGAGGCGGCTGGTAGCTCCATGTCAGAGGGGCAGCAGAATCCACTCCAGGTTTTAATCCAAACTTTCAAGCAGCTGTCCGAAGTGCCAACCCTATTTTGGGGATAGGTTTCAGGACCTTGGACAGCTCCTTTGAAGTCCAGACGAAAACCTGGATTAGATTCCATTGCCCCTCGGACATGGACCCACCAGCCACCACTGGTTATATTTCTTCTCATTAATCATTTCACATTTTTCAGTGCTTTTCCCCATCACTTTCAAACTACACAAAGCCCTTTTAAAAAGTGGATTTGTTGTGCTAAGGTGATAGAGTGCTTTAATTCACTTAAGTACACAAACCTAATGTTTCAACATGCCCTTGAAACACTCCCTCAAAACTGACAGTCTGGAGGCACCCAAGACCTTGCCTGATAAAATACAAGATATTGCACAGTGTTCGTATGATATGGTACAGACATCTGAAACAATTTCATCCCTGCCATTCCCAAGCCTCAGTCTAGTACTTGTCCTAGAATATCTTTATATAATTAAGAGAAAAACATTTGCTAAAAGTAGACAAAGAAACCTTCAAAGACTCACAGAAGGCCACAAACACCACAAAGCAAATCAGACAGATACATCTACAAGGCTCAGGATTTGTAAAAGCCCTATGATGAGGGGCAGTGGGAACCTCCCCCCTCCCACTTTTCTACCACATTTCTTTTGGGAGTATGGGGGGCTGTCACTGCTCCCCACACTTCCTGATGCTTGAGATAGAGGAAACTGCAAAACTGAAGAGCTTTGTTTAGGAAAGATAGTTGCCTCATTTTTTACAACACCTGGAACATCAGAATTGATGTATGCAACTTCGTATGAATGTTAACATTAAGAAAATATTAAACTTCTTAGCTCTATATCCCTATAACTCCACATCAAATATAGAACAGAGCTGCCTCTTGTTCAACAAAATTAAAATCCAGCTATATGGCAGAGTTCATATGTGTACAGGTCAACTCTGCCCATTTTTGTTTATTTTATTTACCTCTGTCCTCTGGTTTTAAGGTCATATAAGGCAGCAGCTGGTAATCCCAGAGACTTGAAACCTACACTATAAATATAAAAAGTCAATCTCTTCAATGTTGTTTCCTGTTCATGCAATTCTGCCTTCTTACATCCCATGTCTAATGAATAAGGTTCCTAAAAGTTTATGGTAGCTGTCAATATTGTGAAATTTAATATCCAATTTGCTACTGCAACTCCATAAATTCCATTTGCTTTTGACTCAAAGCTTGAAGGTGGACAGACACTTCTTAGAAAAGGGAATACCAACATAGTAGCAGAGATTCACAGAAACATCTTTCAAGACTTAATATTCTTCCAATTTTAGTGTTAACAATATTAAAAGAGACATATCCTACATATGAGATTTCTATCTAGTAACTTGTGCCCTTTTGAGGATTCCACACTGGATGAAGAACACGGACAAAATACACAACATATTTTTAATGAACTCATAAATGGATATGCAACCAGAAAACAAAGACCATGGAATCAGTTATAAGGATGCCAAATACTGATTGACACACTTTCAAAAACTACTTGCAGATGTTGTGATCACCATAGATATCTATGGCAATAAAGGCATAAGCTTCTCCCAGTGTTCTTTTAACAATGATAGTGCTGTTTGTTAGAATGGTTCAAAGTTATTAAGGGAAAATTACTCAGAAAGCAAATATTTTCATCTTTTGCCAAAATGAGGCAGCACACAACATTCAAAACAAGTGTGTTGTTTAGGGAACTTAAATTTAAAAGTCCTTATGGAAGGGTGGAAAACTCCCAGGCTCTCCTTATTAATGAAACTGTTATTTGGTTGTGTTTCTCAGATCTATTGTATCAGATAGCAGCTAAGGAATAAAAATCAAAGGCAGATTGTTATAGTAATCTGTCTTGTACATCAGTCTATTATATAATTAGAAACGCAAGCAATGGAAAAGGGTCAGATGTTGCTTTCACCTTTTTGAATAAATAGTAATTCAAAGAAGTCAAACAGACATTGATGAAAAAGTGCTGGACACCTTAGGGACCAATCAGGTTATTGTGCCATGAGAAACTTGAACTTAATCTGCCTTATTATTGTTCCCATTGGAGAGTTAAGGTACATAAGAAGAATGTGCCAGATCAGGTCAAAAGCTCATCTAGTCCAGCATGCTGTTCTCACAGTGGCCAACCAGATGCATGCTAGTATTCAGAGCCCAGATCTAGGTTCAACAGCACTCTCCTCATTTGTGATTCCCCGCAGGTGGTATCCAGAGGCATACTTAGAGGTAGAACATAGTCATCATGGTCAATAACCATGGTAGTCTCTAGTCCTGTTTTAGATCAATATCCTAAGACCAACCCAGTACATTTATTTCTATTTCATAAACAGGGTTTACTGTTGCTGGGTTATCTTCAGAAGGGCATTTCCTATTCCAGAACTCATTTCTAGTTACTGCTTTAAATTAATCTCCAAGTAAAATTATTAATATTTTCCATCTGTTAGGTTACACAGAGTAGAATTGTCTTAAAAACCAATGTTCTCCCCCCCCCAATCCTCCTATGAGCATAACCACCTATATTGCAAAGCTGAGCAGTGCATCTTGGTGCATAGACTGATGCTCCAGCAAAGGGCCTTGGACCACCCACACCTTCATTCCTGGCTATTCCCAGCAAACAGTGTCACAGAATCATAGAATAGGAGAGTTGGAAGGGGCACGCAAGGTCATCGAGTCCAACTCCCTGCTCAATGCAGGAATCCAACCTAACGCATATACGGCAGGTAGCTGTCTAGCTGCCTCTTGAATGCCTCCAGTGTTAGAACTGAGTGTTGTAAACTGAACATACAGGTTAATCTGGCTAAGATACTCAACATGTTAAGACACAGAAACTCTCACACAACTGATTCAGGAAGTGTGGCTTCATAACTAGCTTGAAATGTTTTTCACTAGATTTGCCAGTTCTGGTTGATCTCTTACCAGTATGTGTTCTAGCATCACTATACTCATCTTATTCTTATGTTGGCATTTCTTTGACTTAAATTAATTCTAAGCCCGATGCATTTCTATCCATATTGATTTTCTACAGTTCCGAGTAAATTTAAAAGGATCAAAATGCTGAGAAGGACATGGCTTCAATACAGCAGATGCAGAGCATATCTTAGGTTTGCACAGATCAAGAACAGCTATAAATCAATTTAAGAACTGTGTGGTCATCTAAGCCATGGTATTCATAGAAGCCTTAACAGGATTTGTTCTTCTTAAAAGAAGAATATTGTGGATTTTCCCCCAGTTTATGAGTTGTCTTTAATAAAAGCACCTATTATAATAGGTAATTGTAATTGTAAATACAGAAAATGAATACAGCAGCTAGAAATGCACAAGCTACAGAACTGAGCAAATGTGGAATATGATTTTGTTTATTTTGTTTTGGCACTTAACACTAAAATCTATACTGCTAAATCTACACTGCTAGATATATCCAAGAACAGGACATATATAGCACTACTGCTGATAGCTGGTGAAATAATAACACTTTGCACAGTGGATTACAAATGTCCAACGCTTTATACAAAGAGGATGTCAGAGCAATCCTTACAGAAGCTTTATAAGATGATGCTACTGAGCTTTGCAAAATAATGATATTATAGGGGGTGGGGACGGAGAGATGGTGAAAAAATACTGGTGAGTCATTACTTATGTTGGTTTGGGAATGAGTTGAAGTTTGAAGCACAGGTCATTGTCTTTTCAGCTTTTTAACCCAGAGTTCACATTGTCCAGAAGCTCACAAACTAGGCACACTTCAAAATACAAAGGGAAAGCAATGGCAAAAAAATGTATCAATCCTGCATGTCAAAACTGGCAAACCCTTCTATTATTTATTTATTTATTGGGCACAAGCTAAAAAAGAGAGATGAAGATATACGAGCCATTTTTAAAAAGTGGGAGTGAAATGTCAAATCTTTTTGAGTTGTTATAAAATGATTCAAATATGTTTAAGAGCAAGTTCATAAATTGTTTCTAGTCACTTGATCTCCCAGTGTGTGAAACTAATGCCCTTCTCTAATGTCAGCCATTAGCCTAGCAATGGGAGGCGACCAGATAGGTGATATTTTTATTGCTGGAAAAAATCAATAAATAAAATGCTGTTTCATTTGTGCAATAGACTTAAGTCTTTGCCTTCTCTCTGACATATGCCAAGTTGGTCTTCCTCCTTCTGTAGGGAGCCCCAGTGCCTATGATGTATGGGTTACAGGGAAAGTTTTGGAGTCTGGTCCTTAACCGTACTCCTGTAGATGGGTATCAACCATTCTGACAGGAAAAGATGGAAGCCCGGCACTTTGTATTGCAAAAGACACTAGGCCTGGATATGTTTGACATACCAAATGTCATCCCACTGATGCAACTCTTTTCTCTGATAACTAATTTAGACACATATTCTGAATATTTCATTTTTAAGTAGCTTTTGCAGATACAGATAAGGGTAGAATAAAATGACAATCAAGGGCATAATACTTCTAGCTTTGCTTCTCATTAAACATGCAACTAATTACACATGCTTATTCTTAGCCACATTTGAAAAACAATCACCATTCCTATATGCTGAATGGTTCAGTGCATTACTCATAATAATCTTCTCTTGCTAATACCAGAGACAGAGAGATCTTTTAATCCAAGAAAGACCATATGTTACTATATCCAGCATAGAAATAAAAAAGCAGACCATGCTATTAGTCACTGAAGCTACTGCAATACTTTAGAGAAATTAGAAACTTTGTATGAGTACCTCATTCACATGGTGTAACAATATCACAATCAAAGGCCTAACCCCATCTATAGATGGATAAATATAGATACATTTTATTTTGAAATAAAATTTCAAATATAGGAAATACAAATGAATTCAAGAACACTGAGAGTAAAAAGGGAAATAATAATAATAGATGAAATCCAAGAACACTGAGAGTAAAAAGGGAAATAATAATAGATGAAATCCACTTATTACAATCCAAGTAACACTTATGTCCATATAATAATTTGATAAAGTAATCTACTACTAAATACATTACACTAGATAACATAAATATAGGCAACAGAAAGAGATCTAGCTATGCTATTTCTTGATTTTCAGCTAATCATTTCGATGGTGTGTATGGCAACAGCAATATCAACTGAAGACATTTCTTTTGTTCTGTTCTTGTGAATATCCTACCCTTCTATGTACAAAGTAATAGCATTAACCCCCCAAATGCTTGACTTTGACTGAATATTGGCCTAAAAAGAGGCTCCCTAGAAGATGCAGAATTAAACAGGCATTTATCATCATATGATAATCCTCTTGTGTGCTGCCAGCTTCAAAACATGTCAAGCAGAAACGTCATTATACAACTTAGCATGGAACAAGCCAGAGTCAGTAAATAAGGAAAAATTGCATTATTAAACCTGGAACATTAAAGGATGTTCATCAGCAGCAACATAACCTAGAACATCATATGAGCGCTGAAGGCCTGCAGGGCTGAAAAAAAGTTATACTGTAAAGGGGCCTGCCGACCCCCTCCACCATTTCTGGGAGCACAAGTCCAGTCCTGTGCCACTCTCTGCCTGAGTCCCTGGCAATATAGTTCTATAGTCATAGAATGCTCACTATCATCTTGCTCCTATCCTATTGGGTTGAGCCAGTGTGGTGTAATGGTTAGAGCAGCCTTTCTCAACCAGTGTGCCTCCAGATGTTGTTGGATCACAACTCCCATCAGCCTCAGCCAGCATTGCCAATGGTCAGGAAAGATGGGAATTGTGGTCCAACAACATCTGGAGGCACACTGGTTGGGAAAGGCTGGGTTAGAGTGTCTAACTAGAACCTGGGAGACCAGGGTTCAAAATCTCCCAGCTGGTCATCAACTATCATCCTAAATTAATTCATAGGGTTGTTGCGAGGATAATATGGAAGGCAGGGAGCTATGTATGCCACCTTGAGCTTTTTTAAGGGAAGGTGAAATATAAATACAATAATAAAATAAGATAAATAAAATAAAAGGCCCCTTCCTGTTTCTGAGTTGATCCTCCCTCAAGAGAGAGTCAGGTGGTTGGAGTCTTACTGGATTTCTGGTTCTGCTTTCAGGAGGATCTCAACTGCCCATCCCTCTTTTTCTCTGAAATTCTTCTCTGATATATTCCTGGGGTTTTTATGCTTCCCAAGGCTGTTGGGTTGGGTTGTCCACACATCATCATGGCATCTCCACATCACTTTGGTCTCACCTGCAAGACTTGGTTGGTCTTGATTTGGAAACATGAATGATGTGTTTGCAATGAGCACAAAGTATATGTTTTAGTGAAAGAGGCTCTCCAGCATCACATATTCATAGGACATCACTGGCAAATTCTTGCAACTACACAGTTCCCTCAAACTGTGTTATTGTGTGTGAGGTACCTCAAAACCAGACATCTAAAAGCCTCAGGACAGTCATAGCATACAACATACAGTTCTTGATTTAATATGTATGAATTATTTCTCCTGTAGCTACAGCACAGCATGAGAAAAATGGCATATTCTGTTGCTAACTTGCAAGACAATGATCCACATCTACCCCAAGAGAAGTGGGACTTCTGAAATGATAGTAGTTAGCAAAAACAAGAACACAAGAATTCTCTTGCTGGATCATTCCAAAGATCCATCAAGTCCAACAAACTATTTCTAACAATGGCAGGTCAAATGCCTCTTGGAAGTTCCCAAGCACAGTATAAAAATGGTGCCTGTCTCCATATTTTCTACACAGCATCAGCGATTCAGATTTATATTTAAAACAGTTTTTATAATTTTTCTCATAGAATCATAGAGTTCAAGTAAGCTTTGTAAGCCATCTAGTCCAATTGTTGTTTAGTTCAGGAAATTCAGACCTAGAGTATTCCAACAGATCTCCAACACATCAACAGAACTCTAGGCCAGGTTTCAGGTGCTAGTACTGGTGTATAAAGCCCTATACAGCTTGGGACGAAGATATCTAATCACTATGTACTGCAGGACACAGTTATCAGGACACAGTTGGAATTGGGCCATTAGTGTGGCAGCATCTATCCTTTGGAATGCTATCAGGAGGTAAGTTCCACACAGTGCTGGAATTGGCCCCTTAATGTGGCAGCATCTATCCTTTGGAATGCCCTCCCATTTCATATCTGATAGGCATCTTCTGGGCTCCTGCCGGGAGGAAGAGACAGAGAGACAGAGACAGACAGACAGACAGACAGATAGTCTTTTTGGTGCTTGCTCAAGACATTCCTCTTTCAAGAAGGCTTCTAAAATCTTTGTCCCAATTGGTATCTTTTTAGGATTTGAACTGATTTTATCTATATGCTGTTGTTGTTTTAAACTGTTTTTATATTTATATATATATAATATATTTTAAAAAACCAATTTAACTTTTATATCACATATGTTTTATATATATTTTATATATGTTATTGTATGTTCTGTATTGCTTTTAAAAGTTTTTTATGTTGCTGTATACCAGTCGGATGTTTCTTGAAACAGCAGTATATAAATACTTTTATAAATATAAACTATTGTAAATCACTTTGGGATGCATCATATAAAATGTTTCATAAATGAAATAAATAAATAATAAATATCCAAAGCAGGTCCTTTTGTTCAAGGAGGTTTCTTTTAGTTGTACTGATAGAATCTAATCCCCTTTTCCAGTCATCTAAATGAGTTACGCTCACCACATTCTGTGTGGTGATCCCAAATTTCCGAGGAGAGAGAAACACATGATTGTACTTCCTCTTCCTCCAGTTCATAGCTTTACAATCATAGCATTTTTATATACCTTTTAGTGTCCTGCAAGTCCTTCACCCTTGCAGCACTATTAGGTGAGAAAAGAAATGAAAAGCAATTTGATTTATGTACGTAGACAATTTACATAGGCTGTTGCCCAGCTTAACCTCCAGCAACCTGTGTGAGCCAAGTATCTCATTACATTTTAGCATTTTATGAATAACAGGAAGTATAAGCCTAATTTCAGCTATTTCCTTCCTGGAATTCTTCCAACGTCCTTCATGAAGTCTACATTTCACATACATGCAATATTTCTTCTTAGTTTGTACACTCTTTCCTGTAGCCCCTTTCAGTTTATCATCTGCACACCGCAAGAACTGCTTTGGCATGAAATTATAGCCTATTGTTGAATTATAAGAATGGAGAAGCTCAAAGAATATTCCCCCAATTGAAACAAAAATTCTTGTGTCTCCCTTCCTCTTCTTTCTTTATTGCCTCCCTTTCGAAATATAGATTGTAACCTCCTCTAGGCAGAGATCATTCTGTTTTGATACTCTGCGCTCCCAGTTCTTCCATCCTATGACATCAGCTGTGGGAATGGTGGGCACAGCTCATCACACATTGCTTGCAGGCTAACCTCTGAGGCCTGGAGAGCCTAATCAGGCCTGCAGGCCGGAGGTTTTGTACAACTGCTGTAAAGTATTCTCTGCACTGATGTGGCTTCATTATAATTATAAATGGAAAATAGAAATACTTGCATTAAACACCTGCAGGACATTTACAGGTTGCTTAAATTCTCACGCTTGCTATAAATGCATGAAGACTTCCGAGGAATATCCTCATTTATAAAAGAGAAAACAGAGACACAGACACACACATTCCTTCCTAAAACACATTTAGCATCCTTGCTGGTGAAAACAAAATTAAAGCCATAGTGGTAGATAGTCCTCTTCATGTTTTATTCATATGAATTGGGCTACACATGTTAAAGGAGCCACAGGGCTTGGCACTCCACAACACACAGCTCCTGACTTCAATACATAGAGCTCCCTACTCAGAGGGCCCTTCAATGGCGCTAGAAGCATCACCAGATTATGTTATCATAAAATATGGAAAGGAGCAAAAAAGCTTCTCATTCTTCTACACTAAAAAGACATTAAAGTGATTTTCTGCTGCGTTAAAAAAAACAGGAAAAATGTTTTGCTTGTTCTAGATTTGCTTCTGTCTGGAATCCTAACATCTCTTGATAGAAACAGTGACCTTTTTTAGTTAAAGAAAGGAAAGAATAAACAGCTTGCCAGAAATAGAACAAAATGTGAAGATACTAGCCTATCCAGATTCAGCTAGCGTAGCTTCAGTATTCATTGTTTGTGCCTTTATTTAAGGCATATTTAGTACACAAAATTTGTCCAACCTATCTCTAAGGAGTCCAAAGTGGCTTAACATGAGGTTATTTCACTACAGTAGTTACACTCTACATGAGTTAGCTCAGATTTGGGCAACCCAGTGCCCTCCAGTTGTGGCCAAGGGTTGAAATACTATATGGACACAGTAAACAGGGTTGAACAAAGGGCCACTTTATCAAAACTTCAAAGAAACCTCTTTAAACTAAACCTACAGAGGGGAAACATAGGTGCAGGAGCTGGCTATATTCAAACAGATGAACTACAGTTATAGGGCGACCAGCCCCTGCCAGGGCAAGGGCAAGTCATTCTGCTTACTCCTTACCTCCACCACACCCTGAAGGTGAGCAGGGGGGCATTACCACATCACCAAGCCCTGGGGCCCTACAACCCCAGACAGATGAGGTAAGTTGGCCCCAAAGGAAGCCCTTTTCTTGCCCCTGGGCTATACAGACTTGAACTGAAGGCCTCCGGAGTCACCAATCACCTCAAAAGGTGCCTAAGTGGGACACCTAACTGTCCTTACCTACTTCACTTATTGCACCTTTCAGAACAAGTTACCACAGAATCATAGAATAGTAGAGTTGGAAGGGGCCTATAAGGTCATCAAGTCCAACCCCCTGATCAATGCAGGAATCCAAATCAAAGCATTCCCGACAGATGGCTGTCCAGTTGCCTCTTGAATGCCTCCAGTGTCGGAGAGCCCACTACCTCTCTAGGTAATTGGTTCCATTGTTGTATGGCTCCAACAGTTAGGAAGTTTTTCCTGATGCCCAGTCGAAATCTGGCTTCCTGCAACTTGAGCCCATTATTCCATGTCCTGCACTCTGGGACGATCGAGAAGAGATCCCAGCCCTCCTCTGTGTGACAACCTTTGAAGAGTGCTATCATATCTCCCCTCAGTCTTCTCTTTTCCAGGCTAAACATGCCCAGTTCTTTCAGTCTCTCCTCATAGGGCTTTGTTTCCAGTCCCCTGATCATCCTTGTTGCCCTCAGACCAGCCAGCCTAAAACCAAATTCCAGGAGAATAAATTTTAATGTTGTCAAATTAGCTGAAACAACCTAATGAACACAACACCCCTAAGCCAGTTCCATCCAGCCACCACAGTGTGGAGCAGGCAAAAATCCTACCCCCCAATGAGGGTGGGCAGGATAAAAGTTCCTATTCAGCCCCAAAGTTATCAGAATCACACCATAGCAATAGGAGGGTGGGCTGGGCATCGTGAGCCAAAGAGGAAGGATTGTGGGCAGTGCAGGTTTATATAAATTCCGCTGCCCCACCCCACAAGGTCACACCACACACTCACGCAGCGCACACAATGCGATTGTCATCCCTCATCCAAAATGGCAACTGGGGTTTCAACCCAAAGCTGCAAACACGTCCCACCCACCTAGGCTGCACTCAGTTGAGCAGACCAGGAAATGCTGGACTACAATTCCCATCATCCCTGACCATGTTGTCTGGGGCTGATGGGCACTGAGAGTCCAACATCTGGAGAACCACAAGTTGCTGAACCTCTGAGTTAGTTGGATCATGAAGGAAGACAGAGACAAGGGTTGAAAGATGATTTTAAGGACTTCATGGAATCTTGAATAACTTTTATTTATCACCATTTTAAAGCAATCAAGTAGATAAATACTAGATTGAATAAAAGATCGTTAGTTTTCAAAATATTCCTAACTTTCAAAATATGTAGATGTACCAACTATAGTGCCAGACATTATACATTTTCACAATACTGCTGCCAACCATGCATATTCTCCCACTTTCCTAAAGAACCAAAGTAACAAAACATCTTAGAAGAAAAAGTAAAAAAACCTAAGCTGGTTCTATTGACAGTAAAAGACAGATTTTGTTTAAACAACCATTTACATCTGGGTCACAAACATAGTTATCACAGGATTATATAAACAGCAGCAAACATTTAATCTGATCCAGAAGTAAGCATACATGATGGAAATGTTTTTGATACTAGCATTCTAGTGTGAATGGAATGCCACATTTAAGAAGTAGCCTTATACCACACTGGAACATTGGTTCATCTAGCTCAGTATTGTCTACACTGATTGGCAGTGGGTCTCCAGGGTTTCAGGCAGGGGTCTCTCCCAGGCCTACCTGAAGATGCTGGGAATTGAACCTGGTACCTTCTGTATGCAAAGTAGATGCTCTACTGTTGAGCTATGACCATTTCACTCCTTCATGTCAGTACTAACCCCAAAGAGCTCTCCAAGATCCTCAGTGAAGCAATTTTCTTCTAAAGCTTTTTGACAGCAAGTGCCAAATAAGGTTTTACTATGGTAAGTGGAGAAGGTAACAACCCAAGTCTTCTAAGATCAGGCGCCACAAAGGCATCTGTCACAATGAACACCAACTGCACTGGGCTGCTGAACGTTGAAGGATGGATTTCTCACAATCAGTCACTTTGATATGAACGGTTCTCCCGTGTTGTTGACTATACCTTAAATTGTACTTATTATTCAAAAACTTAAATTCCAGAAACCTTAAATTGAAATTAATTTAAAACCAATCACCCATAAGCACTATTAAATGAATCCTTTGGTGTTTTTGTTTTGTTTTGTTTAAAAAAAACCCAAGCTGCTCTGCTGAAATTGACAATTTGTTTATTAGGCACCAAAACAGTATAGTAAAGATCATGCTTGGTGGAAAAGGAAAATTTGATGTGTGACAAAAAAACACACATCACATTTATCTCTACATGAAAAGAGCTGAGAATTTAGAGTGGATTTAGGAAAGTGGTCAGAAATCTTCCTTGACAACAGAGATTAACAGATACAGTAATTTATTCTAAAGCAGAGAGTCTACTTAATTTTGAAAGCTCAGATATTTTTGTAGATCTTTTTAGATGTTTTGGCCCTCTTATGTACTTCTTTACATAGCATAAGCTTAAACTATGGCATTTGCTCACAACATCCAGTGATGGAACACTTCAAAGGGAATTTTGGCAATTAAGATTGTCAATAGCTACTAGCAATTACTTCCAGTATCAGAAGAAGCATCCTTCTGAATACCAGCTGCTGGGGATCACAAATGCAAGACTGCTGCTGCACTCAGGTATTGCTGGCTGGCTTTCCCTAGGCATATGATTGGCCACTGTGAGAGTAGGATACAGCACTAGATAGGCCTTTGGTCTGGACCAACAGGTGTCTTCTTATGTTATTTTCTTAAGTGGTTTGTAAATGTTATAAATGAAATGGAAAAAGTTATACACAATTTACACTGGTGTGTTACTTCATCTTTCGTGAACAGAACAGTTCCTTATACCTATGATAATTATTGATCAAGCAGAGACAAAAGGTGGGGAGGTGACTTTTGCTGATTCTCCCCTCCTCCTGAAACCCGCAGTAGTCTTTTGGGGATTTTTTTGCTATCCTTCAGCACAGATTCTCAGATGGCACAAGGGATTGCAGGGGGAAGGGGAGAATCTGCAAACACCACCTTCCCTTTTTCCTTCCATTGGCAAATGCAAAAGTCTACATCCAAGCCATAATCTATAATCAGTTGACTCCAAAACGTTTATACATTTTTTTCACAACAGAATTAAATGCATACTTACAGAGTCGAAATTATTACCTAATGATTAACAATTGCTTTTTAAGGTGTTTTTGAAGCTTTGTAAAAAATATGTTTTTAAATATGTTTTGTTTTAATATCTGTTTTTATGATGTTTTAGAGTGTTTTAGTTTGCCACCCTGGGCTCCTACTGGGAGGAAGGTTGGGTTATAAATTTAAACAACAACAACAACTCATACTGGTATAGTTGACTTCGACTTATGAGGGGGCGAAATCTATAGATTAACCAACCCCTGAAAAACAGAACAGGTATACTAGTACTATGGAAAGGGGAGGGAAAACAATTGCACAGAAAAAGGATACTCACATGCAAGCAGCTTTACTGTTTGTTTGTTTTGTGGCTGAGGGATATGGAGCAAGGCCTCAGATGATGAACAGAACATGCATGAAGGAACATATAGAAAAAGATGGTTCTTACGCTTCAGGTGGTGCCCCATCCTTCAGGGTAGCCAACATGGTGCCTCCCAGATACTTTGAACTCCAAACCCCATAAACCCCACCAGACATAATCAATGGTCAGGAATGATGCAGCTGTATTCCAACAACAACGGGAGGCCACCACATTGACTACCCCTGCCATGGTGGCTGCATCCACTTGACAAATAGCTCACATACAGCAGCTCCCCACAGATACCAAGACATTTTCTGCACCATCTCCAGAAAACCTTTAAAAAGCTTTGTGGTGGTGTGGCAAACTGCCCTGATTTTTAAGATAAGCTACTGAGGTATAGCTGAATCACAAGATGAGTAAAATACGTTGTTGTTCTGTTAAATGAAAAGAGAATCCTGCAGTGTCTGGGCGATAGGGGTAGTTGTGTACACAAAGCATAAATGCTGGAGGTTAACAAAGTGTTTATATATACACTGGGGGGCTCCCTTTATACTTCAAAACTACCCATAATTTTAAAATAGTACAAGAAATTTGCAACAAGAGATTTCACTGATTATTTCAAATTGCTATATAAATTGCCTTCCTCAACTCTGCAACTCCTGCCATATCTACCCTCTTCTTATTGTCCATTATGTCTCCTTTTTTTTCTTTCTCTGAAACAGCGGGTCTTAATCTACTCCAGTCAGTGGAAGGGTATAACCAGATACAACCAGAGGCTTATCCCAGTGAAACTCATTTGAACAAATTATTTAAAATTCATCAGCAAAAATCAGTGAATGCACTTTATCCAATATACATTTTCCCTGTCATTCATTCATTCATTCATTCATTCATTCAATTTGTATCCCACCCTTCCTCCCACCAGGAGCTCAGGGTGGCAAACAAAGCACTAAAACACTTTAAAACAGATCTTAAAATACATTAAAACAAAACAACATTAACAACATTTAAAAAAAACTTTAAAAAGGGTTAAAAACATTATTAAAAAACATATTAAACCATTTTCATGAATTAACTGGTTTTCTGCTGAACTTTAAATACATTTTCAAACAGCTTTTCCTAGGAATAGCTTTCTAGTCATATCTGGTTAAACCAACTAATAGTTAAACCAACTAACGTGCTGGCGCAAATTAAGAATCTCAGATTCACTCTCAACTCAAGCTTAATTTGTGCTGAAATGATAAACCTGTGTTTGGACTGTGCCACTTCAGAGGCAGGTTGAAACATGGGATGGCCAGAGACAGTGGCAGCTGGTGGCGCCATGTCGGTGGGGCAGTGGAATCTGCTCCGGGTTTTAGTCCAAACTTTCAAGAAGCTTCATCACCTTGGACAGCTGCTTGAAAGTTCAGACTAAAACCCAGAACGGATCCCACTGCCCCACTGGTATGGGGCCACCAGCCACCACAGCAGAGACCCTCCTGAGTGGCTTCATTGTAACCAACCACCATAACATCCTTCAGTATACATATATGCCAATGTTTCTCAAATGTTATAATTTTGTTTAAGTGTAGCTTTCACTGGCATGCAATTACTGTATCAATATTGGAGTAACTGTACATTATTACTCCAATATTGAGAGTAATTTCATGGTCTTTACACCTTTCTTTCTTTCTTTCTTTCTTTCTTTCTTTCTTTCTTTCTTTCTTTCTACTCAGTAACAAACATAAACACAAAAAAACCTGCATCCTGCCCTAAATCCCACTAGGGGTGGAATTCAACTAAGTCCTATTCAGCATAGACCCACTGAAGTTAATGGGCACGGCTAACTTAGGCTCATCCATTTTAATGGTCTACCCTGAGTAGGATTTAGTGTCGAATACAACACAAAATTTTCCTTTCATTCTATAGTCTAGAATATATCAACTCAGTTCTTATATACCATTTCTTCCTCGCCTTCTTGGCTGATACACACACATGCACAATTTCAAAACTTCACCTCCCTCTATAGAGACTATAAAGCAGTCAATCTGTAAGCACCTTGAAAACAATGCAGTGATTGCTAGGAGCCAACATGAATTTATGAAGAACAAATCCTGCCAAACTAATATCATCTCATTTTTTGATCAGGTAACCTCCCTTGTAGACTGTGGGAATGCTGTGGACATAATATATCTCGATTTCAACAAAGCTTTTTAAAAAGTGCCCCATGATATTCTGATTAGCAAGCTAGCTAAATGTGGGCTGGATGAAACAACTATCAGATGGATCCACAGTTGGCTCCAGAATCATACTCAAAGAGTGCTTATTAATGGTTCCTTCTCAAACTGGGCGGAAGTAACGAGTGGGGTACCACAGGGCTCGGTCCTGGGCCCAGTGCTCTTTAACATTTTTATTAATGACTTGGATGAGGAGGTACAAAGCATGCTTATCAAATTTGCAGATGATACAAAGTTGGGGGGCATAGCTAATACCGTGGAAGACAGAAACAAAATTCAAAGGGACCTTGATAGGCTGGAACATTGGGCTGAAAACAACAGAATGAAATTCAACAGGGATAAATGCAAAGTTCTACAATTAGGAAAAAGAAACCAAATGCACAGTTATAAGATGGGGGATACTTGGCTCAGCAGTACGACATGTGAGAAGGATCTTTGATCACAAGCTGAATATGAGCCAACAGTGTGATGTGGCTGCAAAAAAGGCAAATGCTATATTAGGCTGCATTAACAGAAGTATAGTTTCCAAATCGCATGAAGTACTTGTTCCCCTCTGTTCAGCACTGGTTAGGTCTCATCTTGAATACTGCATCCAGTTCTGGTCTCCGCACTTCAAGAAGGATGCAGACAAACTGGAACGGGTTCAGAGGAGGGCAACAAAGATGATTAGGGGACTGGAAACCAAGCCCTATGAGGAGAGACTGAAAGAACTGGGCATGTTTAGCCTGGAAAAGAGAAGACTGAGGGGAGATATGATAGCACTCTTCAAGTACATGAAAGATTGTCACATAGAGGAGGGCCGGGATCTCTTCTCGATCGTCCCAGAGTGCAGGACATGGAATAGTAGGCTGAAGTTGTAGGAAGCCAGATTTCGACTGGACATCAGGAAAAACTTCCTAACTGTTAGAGCCATACGACAATGGAACCAATTACCTAGAGAGGTAGTGGGCTCTCCGACACTGGAGGCATTCAAGAGGCAACTGGACAGCCATCTGTCGGGAATGCTTTGATTTGGATTCCTGCATTGAGCAGGGAGTTGGACTTGATGGCCTTATAGGCCCCTTCCAACTCTACTATTCTATGATTCTATGAGACTACCACCTTCTCACGTCTCCTTCTACAGACACCCTCTCCCACTTCACATTCTATATGGGACAACTGAGCCCACAGCAGTTAGGGAGCTGCAACAACATCCCAATCACATTGTTGTTGAGACTCACACTTTTGGAAACCATAAGCCTTGACTTAAGGATATGCCAAATTGGACCTGCTGAAAGCTCACACAGCCTTGTTCAAGTCTCACATGTATCTAATTGAGGAAACATTAGTACATAAGGCTTACACCCTTCCCTAAAGCAAAATCACTTTGCAGCACACAACATTATGCTATTTCATTCTTTATCATATTATGTGCTTCCATAAATATTTATTTCTACAAGAAAAGGGCAACGTGCTTAAACCACACCCATTCTGTTACAAAGCAAGTTTGCTGTGCAACCAAAGTGGCTATTTATGTAACAGTGAATGTGCAGATGCAGTAAAAGGCAAACACAGTGAGGTTGGTGGCTGAATACTAAATGGAACAAAGCAAATAGAAAGCATAGTAATTCCTTTGTATATGCTGTGCACTGACCTATTACTTCTTAGACAGGAACATGCTGATCCCTCCATCCTCTATGGCCAACATATTACTAACATGTGAACTGCTCTAAGCCTGCTTAGTTCCAATCAAAGCCGTGCATCAGTTTATGTAAAACAGATACCAGAAAGGTCTGACTTATAATATATCCAACTTTAATTAAAAAGTCTCAGTATTCTGGTTAAAACAAATAAAACCAGAGAGGGCTTTCCAAAATCAGATCAGTGCAGACCACCCTTCCCTTGATCATGTACGTGTGCAGATAAGCTTGATTCATATTTATACACCATGCATCATAGTAAAATGTACTATATGTTTTAGAAATGATCAAAGCTATAATCAAAATGCTGGTTTACGCTGCAAGCTGCAGTGTCCCACTTAGGGGATTAGGGTAGTAATCACAATCTGCCTGCAGCAGCTACACGTGCTGCCTATATGAAAAATGGCATTCATGTAAAGAGAATTCTGATGCAACTTAATTAACGTGGCAAACAAAGCCTTTAAGAAGTCAAGACAGATCACATCATAGGTATCCAGGCACACCATAGGTATCCAGCAGCTTAACATATACATATACCTGTAAGTGAAAATGTAGCATGACTAGGCCTATGGTCATTATACAGCCACGAGAGTGGCTGTATACTGTAGTCAGCATGGATTTTTTGCATTCCACAATGTTAAATTGAAAATATCACCCATGCCATTCTGATGCTTCCCATAAGCTCAATTCAAAACAAAACCTTACAAAAATTATAGTCCTAAACTTACAAATGCTTTCTTAATAGCCCTTTAATCGAGAGTTCAAAGTGTAAAAAGAGAGAGAGAAAAACCAAAGATGGTAATTGTTCCTTCCTTCCTTTCCTAGTGCACACACACACCCCTATACTCTATCCTTGTACACTATTATTGAATAGGCAAAAAACCTTGAGGTTTAAGTATGTACCTAAAGCCAAGAGATATTTCTATCAAACTTTAAAAAGCAGGGAAATTGGGCAGTTATAGTGAATATACCAGGGGAGAAGGAGACCTGACCTCCTCTCTGAGATATTGTACTGCCCTACAAATTTGTCAAAATGCAAACACAATTTGGGTTGGTCTTTCACAGTCCAATCCACTTCATGTGTAGCTTGGAAGAATGTGGTAACATGTGCCTCTGAGCATATGGCAAGTGGTGGCAACAGCTGCAATCAGCCCAAATAACAGAAACAAGACATGTGCTGATGTCGTTTTAGCAAGGAGGAAGAAACAATATTAAAACAGTTGATATAGTTCAGATAGTCACTTTAAATATGTTTTATTTACTTGGCAATTTTAGTGAAGTTTCCTGTAGTAAATCATTTTCTTTTGCTTCCGTTTCTGTGAATATGTGAAGTACACCAATACTTTGCAACACTAAAAAAAAAGCTCCAAAAACAATTGTGTAGTGATGACACTGACTATTCTGCAAAATAGTTTCCAATGGACATGAGGAGTGTCTCAGTTTGCACAAGATAAAACAGTGGGAGGTGAAATATATTCTAACAAAATTCTAGGTGTGCTCTATGTTTTTAATTGACCATGCTCACCTTTTCTTAAGTGGAGTAGTTTAAGCATAGCAGGCTGAAAACATGCATTTTGGGCAGGCTAAGTCTGTTTTTTCCAACAGCAAGAGTCATTGCTTAAGTAGCAACATATTGTAATCCATCTGATTTTACATCAAACTGCAGTTTCAGATCCAATTGTTAATGCGCCCAAAATAGAAATAGAGCACAATCTCCAGTTTGAAACAAAAAAGGCTGTCTTCGCCTTCATATGACATTGACCAATAAAAAGGCTTTGAAATCAATAAAAATAAATTCGACAGATTTCTACAATGAATAATGAGAGAAATATAATTTTCTAGGTTAGATGTAGAAACAGTAGTAACACAGAAAAGAAGCAAACTAAGAAGAACACCAACAAACATACAAAAATCTAATTCTCCATCTTTGGAGATGGCAGGTGTTGCCACCACTCACCATATGCTCAGAGGCACATGTTACCACATTCTTTCAAGCTACACAGAAAGTGGATTGGACTGTGAAAGACCAACCCAAATTGTGTTTCCATTTTGACAAATTTGTAGGGCAGTACAATATCTCAGAGAGGAGGTCAAGTCTCCTGCTCCCCTGGTACATTCACTATAACTGCCCAATTTCCCTGCTTTTTAAAGTTTGATAGAAATATTTGTTGGCTATAGGTACATTCTTAAACCGCAAGGTTTTTTGCCTATTAGTGAATATATTAACATACAAGGATAGGGGATAGGGATGTGTGTGTGCACTACGGAAGGAAGGAAGGGACAATTACCATCAGCACAGAACAGCAGCCAATCTGTATAGGGACAGAAGGCAAGGGAGCACTATAGAGGAGTTAAAATACAGCAAATAAGCAAGCATTTCCTATATACCAATGGCTGCTTCTCACATGATGTTTTCCCTAGTTGGTGTCCTTTGCATAGTAAGTCAACATATATATTCATGTATACCATTAGATAACATTGAACAGGTGCCTATTTCACCAAGTCTATTGAGAAAACTCATTGGCCCATGGATTCCCAGCTTGTGTCCATCTACTAAGTAAACACCTGCATGATCCTTCCCTCTGACAGTGTACATTTTTAAAAGCCTCTGTATCTTTGGATGCCATGTGGGAAGTGGCTGTAAAACATATGAGTGGTTCTGAGTTGCTACAAATATGATCTCAATGCAAGTGTATATCTTCATGATATCCCACAATACCTCTACTGTTGTAATATTCTCTTCCAAGATAAAATATACCTATAACTCCCTGGTGAAAGCAGCAGATAAGCAACTGGCTAGCACTGTGGTGGGGAAAGTGTTTTTAAAAAGAAATCAACTGTCATAGCTTCCCAATCCTTATCTCAGAAACAGTAGCATTACAAAGGCTTGAGAGAAGAATGATAGTATTGAAAGAGTGAGAGACAGACAACCTAAGTTAATTTAAAAAAAAAACAACCAAACCTTCTGCAGTATATGGGGTGAAACACATAGTAGTGGTGCAAAGCATCTATACTTAATGCCTATATCACTATCAGAGCTGCAAGCAACAGGACAGAATTTTCTGTTTACAACGTTCATATTTTATGTAAAAGTACATGCTAATGATCTGACAGCAAAAGGATGGAAGTAGAGGGAAACGGGAATGCCTCAAACCTCAAAAACGTGAGGCATTATTTCAATTAAGCACAGCACAAAATCGCACTACTCCCTGCCAATAAACAGCTTCAAAACAGCTGGAAGCATCAGATACCAGGCTTCTGAGTGATCAAAACAGAGCCTAGTTGCTCTGAAGATAAAAGAAGAAAAACAATAAAAGTGCAACTTGCCATCTTCATATATTTGCACCCATGTGGAATTATTTTATTTGCTCTGACTGCAGTAAGGAAAACATTTGGGTAGGGGATGCAAAATTTTGGAGTGGAAAGAGAAATGGAAGACAGTCCTGCTTATCTTGCAGAGGACACCTGTGTATATGTCCCATAGTGGGTGGGGTGAGGGTGGGGGGGTAAGACGGATGGAGAGCAATGGCGGGATATATTTGCTCATACCTTGCGCTTCCGATTTTCCCTAGAGATTTTCCTTTGCCTTTTCCTCTCCCTCTCTTTCTCCTTCTCTCTTTCATCTTGTTCAGCCTCCCGAACTTTTTTAATAGAAGCAGCAGCATGAGCCATTTTGCACAGGAGAACACCTGCTCAGAGGAGTTGATTCCTCCTACACTGGTATCCGGGCAATTTGTTTATATCACAAGGACATTGACGAGGTGATGTTGAAAGGCAGAAATCCACAGGGCAATCCTCTTCTCCCTCTCTTCCTCAGGCACCCTCTGATAGGTCACAGCTGTGATCCAGCCTCTGCAGCATCCATAATTCAGCACACAATAGGCATATCCTGATTTTAAGTCTCTCTCTTGTTCCTCACACAGAGATGTAGAAAGGAAGATGCACACAGCAACACAGATAGCTATGGAGTAGAAGCCTTACACAGAGCAGGAAGCACTTTAGGTTTCCTGTGACAGAAGAAAATCCATCCTCTAAGCAAATGACACCAAACTGAAAAAGTCTCTTGGGATTCCTCCAGATGGACTGTGTCTTCTGGATAGAAAGTCCAGACGGAGCCACCTCTGCACACTCGTTAGATGTGGATGGGTGGGAGTGGACATCTCCTTGCAGCTTGCAGCATCACCTCGTTACAGGGTGAGAAGAAAATGGTGCAGTCTGAATGACTTGCTGCTGCAACTGCCTCTGCTAAAACGCATGATAAGCTCCGTTCTCCTCACATTCCACCATTCCATTCTTTTCCTCTCTTGCTTTCTAAATGTAGTTATTCCCCCTTTTTCACTCCGCCTCCCCTCAAAAAACAGGAATTAAAGTATAGGGAGGAAATGTTGCTATGCTCAGAACAGACGAGCTGCAGCCTGTTCAATCTGCAGGTAGTGAATTCCTGGCTAAATACATGGTTGACTGAGCTAGGAGAGAGATAGAGGAAGAAAGCTGGGAATATTCAGGTTCTCGTTGTGTTATTTTTTTAAAAGTCCACGTGAGACTGCATTAGGAGAGCTGCATTAAACAGCAATCCTGATGCTGCTCTGAGAGGGGACTTTAGTGAGGAAAACATGCAGCATAATCTGGACTCAGCCAGCAGAAGTCTATGGGGGAAGGGTAAAAAATGTAGAGTATCTTAGCCTGCATTGTACATTACTAAAGGCTGTTGCCAGCCATTTGGCATAATGATTTGTGAAGTGCTTACTTTAGGAACCAAAAATAAATAAATAAAACATGATAATTATTAGAGCATGAGAAATGAAAACAAAGTATCTTTTGAATTAAAAAAGGGAGAATTATCCCCTTCCCAAACATTTCAGATGAGATTTTATATCAGGGACAGATCGGGGGGGGGGATCATCCCTGGATGGCATATGACAAAGTTAAAAAGCTTTTCTTGCAAATACCAATTCCACCTAAAGTATTTGCTGCTGCAGATATATTTATTATAACAATGTCTTCTTGACAGTTAACTCTTTCGAGACACATGTAAACAACTAGCCTGCAGAACCAGAGCAAACTGGAAGGGGTGGCTAAAAGAGCAAGTAAATGGCACTGAGATACACAAACTAATACACATAAATGGTCCTTTCCTCAGTCTCAAGTCAGAAATCATGCAGTCCTCTATTTTCAGCATTATGTTGTCCAATGTGAGAGACAAATGGCATTTCCCAAAACTCTTTGTTTAAAAGGTGCCAAGTTGGCCTTACCACTAGGCCCTTGGGGCAGCACAATGGCTGAAACAGTGCAGAACAACTCTTCTCTTCCTGCAGGTCAGGATCAGCAAGACACAGAAGAAGAGAAGCCTGACACTACAGAGATGCAAGGCACCTGGCAAGTGTTACTATCAGCAGTGGACGTGAATGGAAGTTCCATTGGGCAACTAACACACTCCCCAGCTTGCCACAAATGAGAGCATCTCTTAACCTGAGCTCTACACAGGGAATGTAAACACAAGTATGGGCCTGGGGGGCCACGCCACACCACCTCCCAAACATCTCTGCCCACACTGCCACCCACCTGCTCCACCCCTGACCTCTCTGCATTGAGCAGGAGTGCCTGAAGGGTCCTTTTTCATATGTTCACTGGATGAACTGAGAAGTCTCTGCATGATCAGGAATCCTGCATTATCACAGTTCTAAGTACATTCACCTGAACACATTTAGATGCCCATTCAGGCCTTCCTGCTCAATGTGGGAAATCAGGGGTAGAGTGCAAGGAGACCAGGGTGTAAGGGTGGCATGAATGCACCCTGTGCCCACTATTCATGTTAACACAATACTTGAACGGGCCTTTTGTGAGGGCAGCATCAGGGAGAAGCCCTGCCGTTCTCCAGATTTGGCAGAAGGGGCCTCTCTTGATGCCACACTCAGCCTTTGAGACGCCTACAAGGCATAGAGACTTTTCACTGCTTTTCAACTGTCTCTGAGACTCTGCAAAACAGGGATGAAGCCACACCCCTTTTTCCCAGTTCATAGCTGGGAAGAAGAATATTCCCACCCCTAGTCACCCAGGGTCTTGAGCACAGTATGACAGCAAACAAGACCCTGCCCCTCCCCCCACTGGGTGGGCAGGCTTGTGGTGAGTACAAATTTTGGATGGCTACCAAGGCTGCCAAAATTAGAGGATCCCTACACTGGCTCTAGCAATGACCCATTAATGCAGAAGGTTAAGGGAAAGCCTTTCACTGGAGTAAAGAGGGGAAGTTGTAGATCTGTTGATACATGGCTAAATAGTAAAAGAGGCCTCCTTAGGAACAAGCAAGTCACTGTGCAGGATAGTGGTGCTCTGCTGGCTCCAAGAGGATCCTTGAAAGAGATTCTGTTACGCAGAGCTGATAGGAAGGAATTTCTATTTCACCTAGACTGGAAATATTTTATGGCCATCCCAAAGGCTATATTTCAAAGCTACTCTTTTGGTTTATCACTAATTACTGCTACTGTGAATGGCCACAATATTTCTTTTCCACACATTTAAACTTTAATTGAATTGTCAGATGGCAATTTTTGCATTTCATTGCCATTTGATTCCACTGTTTTTCTCTACACCTGCATACTTATACCCGCCGATTGCAAATATATTCAACACTGATGGAAGTGGACTCCAGTCTACAGATGCTTATGCAATAAAAAAATCTTAATCTTTAAAGTACCATAAGGCTCTTTGTTGACTTCACATGAAATCAGTGAATGTGCAAATGCTCATTTAGTGCATCATTGCACAACAAACCAATGATTAGTCAACAGAGGGTTCCCTCACCTCATTATAAAATGTCACTCTCCCCACAAGCATTCTTCCTGTCCTTCCTTACTATACAAATCCCCCTTCTCTAACTGCTCCAATATTTCATAAAAATATTAATCTCTGCATTGTATTCCTTTTGTGCAGTGACTACAGCTGTTACTTCTCAGAGGAAAATCCACTCTAGAGCCTCCTAGAAGGAGGATGACAACATTAAGATAATTCAGTAGTTCCAGACTGCTTGAACTGGAGCTCTTCCAGTACTAGGTGATGGCAAATTGGGGAATATTTGGACTTCTCAAAACTTTGGTATTTTTTTTTAATTGTACAGATAGATAGCTAAGAGAGTTTCTATTTAGCATGGGGAAAGAATAAATGAATAAAACCCTCAAATTTATAACCAAGGAGCAGCTCTCCAAATATTACAGCTGGTATAACGGTACAATTGGAGATCAACATCAATGACTAGAGGATTTCTTTAATATATGTGTTTCTTTTTCCTCAGGGCTCCCATGCATGTAATTTCCCAGGCACAGAGGTCAGAGAAAGCATTTAAAATGTAGTATGTAAATATTTATGTAATTTCTTGTTTTCTCAAATGCAGAAATGCAGCAAATCTCACACTCTCATAAACTTTGCAACTAATTGAGGTATTTCATTGTCATTTTTCTCACTTCAAGAAGGGCATTTAACAGAATGTTCAGGGATAAGGTTTGGTTAGGGCTGGGAGATTTTCCAATTTTTTCAAGGAAGTGGCAACTTTCAATCTTCTTTTGGTCATTCAAATACAAGGATGAAATGTATGTATATGAATGGCAATAACCATGATAGCTATGAATTAAAAAATGTCGGGTACATAAGAACATAAGAAGAGCCTGCTGGATCAGGCCAGTGGCCCATCTAGTCCAGCATCCTGTTCTCACAGTGGCCAACCAGGTGCCTGGGGGAAGCCCGCAAGCAGGACCCGAGTGCAAGAACACTCTCCCCTCCTGAGGCTTCCAGCAACTGGTTTTCAGAAGCATGCTGCCTCTGACTAGGGTGGCAGAGCACAGCCATCACGGCTAGTAGCCATTGATAGCCCTGTCCTCCATGAATTTGTCTAATCTTCTTTTAAAGCCATCCAAGCTGGTGGCCATTACTGCAGCTTGTGGGAGCAAATTCCATAGTTTAACTATGCACTGAGTAAAGAAGTACTTCCTTTTGTCTGTCCTGAATCTTCCAACATTCAGCTTCTTTGAATGTCCACGAGTTCTAGTATTATGAGAGAGGGAGAAGAACTTTTCTCTATCCACTTTCTCAATGCCATGCATCATTTTATACACTTCTATCATGTCTCCTCTGACCCGCCTTTTCTCTAAACTAAAAAGCCCCAAATGCTGCAACCTTTCCTCGTAAGGGAGTCGCTCCATCCCCTTGATCATTCTGGTTGCCCTCTTCTGAACCTTTTCCAACTCTATAATATCCTTTTTGAGATGAGGCGACCAGAACTGTACACAGTATTCCAAATGCGGCCGCACCATAGATTTATACAACGGCATTATGATATCGGCTGTTTTATTTTCAATACCTTTCCTAATTATCGCTAGCATGGAATTTGCCTTTTTCACAGCTGCCGCACACTGGGTCGACATTTTCATTGTGCTGTCCACTACAACCCCGAAGTCTCTCTCCTGGTCGGTCACCGCCAGTTCAGACCCCATGAGCGTATATGTGAAATTCAGATTTTTTGCTCCAATATGCATAATTTTACACTTGTTTATATTGAATTGCATTTGCCATTTTTCTGCCCATTCACTCAGTTTGGAGAGGTCTTTTTGGAGCTCTTCGCAATCCCTTTTTGTTTTAACAATCCTGAACAATTTAGTGTCATCAGCAAACTTGGCCACTTCACTGCTCACTCCTAATTCTAGGTCATTAATGAACAAGTTGAAAAGTACAGGTCCCAATACCAATCCTTGAGGGACTCCACTTTCTACAGCCCTCCATTGGGAGAACTGTCCGTTTATTCCTACTCTCTGCTTTCTGCTTCTTAACCAATTCCTTATCCACAAGAGGACCTCTCCTCTTATTCCATGACTGCTAAGCTTCCTCAGAAGTCTTTGGTGAGGTACCTTGTCAAACGCTTTTTGAAAGTTTAAGTACACTATGTCCACTGGATCACCTCTATCTATATGCTTGTTGACACTCTCAAAGAATTCTAATAGGTTACTGAGACAGGACTTTCCCTTGCAGAAGCCATGCTGGCTCTGCTTCAGCAAGGCTTGTTCTTCTATGTCCTTAGTTAATCTAGCTTTAATAATACTTTCTACCAGTTTTCCAGGGACAGAAGTTAAGCTAACTGGCCTGTAATTTCCGGGATCCCCTCTGGATCCCTTTTTGAAGATTGGCGTTACATTTGCCACTTTCCAGTCCTCAGGCACGGAGGAGGACCCAAGGGACAAGTTACATATTTTAGTTAGCAGATCAGCAATTTCACATTTGAGTTCTTTGAGAACTCTCGGGTGGATGCCATCCGGGCCCGGTGATTTGTCAGTTTTTATATTGTCCATTAAGCTTAGAACTTCCTCTCTCGTTACCACTATTTGTCTCAGTTCCTCAGAATCCCTTCCTGCAAATGTTAGTTCAGGTTCAGGGATCTGCCCTATATCTTCCACTGTGAAGACAGATGCAAAGAATTCATTTAGCTTCTCTGCAATCTCCTTATCGTTCTTTAGTACACCTTTGACTCCCTTATCATCCAAGGGTCCAATTGTCTCCCTAGATGGTCTCCTGCTTTGAATGTATTTATAGAATTTTTTGTTGTTGGTTTTTATGTTCTTAGCAATGTGCTCCTCAAATTCTTTTTTAGCATCCCTTATTGTCTTCTTGCATTTCTTTTGCCAGAGTTTGTGTTCTTTTTTATTTTCTTCATTCGGACAAGACTTCCATTTTTTGAAGGAAGACTTTTTGCCTCTAAGAGCTTCCTTGACTTTGCTCGTTAACCATGCTGGCATCTTCTTGGCCCTGGCGGTACCTTTTCTGATCTGCGGTATGCACTCCAGTTGAGCTTCTAATATAGTGTTTTTAAACAACTTCCAAGCATTTTCGAGTGATGTGACCCTCTGGACTTTTTTTTTCAGCTTTCTTTTTACCAATCCCCTCATTTTTGTGAAGTTTCCTCTTTTGAAGTCAAATGTGACCATGTTGGATTTTCTTGGCAATTGACCAGTTACATGTATGTTTAATTTAATAGCACTGTGATCACTGCTCCCAATCGGTTCAACAACACTTACATCTCGCACCAGGTCCCGGTCCCCACTGAGGATTAAGTCCAGGGTTGCCGTCCCTCTGGTCGGTTCCATGACCAACTAGTCTAGGGAATAGTCATTTAGAATATCTAGAAACTTTGCTTCTTTGTCATGACTGGAACACATATGCAGCCAGTCTATGTCTGGGTAGTTGAAGTCACCCATTACTACCACATTTCCTAGTTTGGATGCTTCCTCAATTTCATATCTCATCTCAAGGTCTCCCTGAGCATTTTGATCAGGGGGACGATAGATCGTTCCCAGTATTAAGTCCCTCCTGGGGCATGGTATCACCACCCACAACGATTCTGCGGAGGAGTCTGCCTCTTTTGGGGTTTCGAGCTTGCTGGATTCAATGCCTTCTTTCACGTATAGAGCGACTCAGCCACCAATACGTCCTTCCCTGTCCTTCCGATATAGTTTATATCCAGGGATAACCGTATCCCACTGGTTTTCTCCATTCCACCAGGTCTCCGTTATGCTCACTATATCAATGCTCTCCTCTAAGACCAAGCACTCCAGTTCTCCCATCTTGGTTCGCAGGCTCTTAGCATTAGCGTACAGGCACTTGTAAGCAGTGTCTCTCTTCAAGTGTCTTTGGCACCTGTGGTTAGGCCTGTGGTAATTTTGCTCTTCTGAATTTATATCCTGTGCCCCTGCTCTCACAATGCCTACTTCTAGGCCTACCCCTTTTAAAATTTCATCATTTCTTTGGTTTTTATCCCAGGGGGGAGGTTTATTCCGAACCGGACCTTTCTCAGCTCCTGTCGGGTTTCCCCCCTCAGTCAGTTTAAAAGCTGCTCTGCCACCTTTTTAATTTTAAGTGCCAGCAGTCTGGTTCCATTCTGGTTCAAGTGGAGCCCGTCCCTTTTGTACAGGCCCGGCTTGTCCCAAAATGTTCCTCAGTGCCTAACAAATCCAAACCCTTCCACCCGACACCATCGTCTCATCCACGCATTGAGACTGCGAAGCTGGGCTTGTCTGGCTGGTCCTGCGCGTGGAACCGGTAGCATTTCAGAGAAAGCCACCTTGGAGGTCCTGGCTTTCAGCATCCTACCTAGCAACCTAAATTTTGCTTCCAGGACCTCACGGCTGCATTTCCCCATGTCGTTGGTGCCAACGTGCACCACGACCACTGACTCCTTCCCAGCACTGTCTACCAAACTATCTAAACGACGGGCGATATCCGCAACCTTCGCACCAGGCAGGCAAAACACCTTGCGGACTACACGCCCATCACACACCCCACTGTCTATGTTCCTAATGATCGAATCACCCACTGCAAGGATCCCTCCACCCCCTGGAGATATATCCTCGGCACAAGAGGATAGCTGCTCATCCCCCAAGGAATGGGTCCCTTCTAAGGGATCGTTTCCCTCTTCCTCAGCTGGATGCTCTCCTTCCCCGAGACCATCGTTCTCCATGATAGCAGGAGAGCTATCATTGTTGGAGTGGGACACAGCTATAACGTCCCTGAAGGCCTCCTCCACACACCTCTCTGCCTCTCTCAGCTTTTCCAGGTCCGCCACCTTGGCCTCAAGGAAATGAAGTCGTTCCCGGAGAGCCAGGAGCTCATTGCACCGAGAGCACACCCACGACTTCTGTCCAACAGGCAGATAGTCGTACATGCTGCAGGCGGTGCAAAACACTAGAAAGCCCCCACACCCCTGCTGGCTTCTTACCTGCATAGTTTTGTTTAAGGTTTATTACGTCAATGGGTTGGAGACTGCGGTTTAGTTGAGGTCAGGGAACAGACGGGCAGAGTGGGGGGCCCTGGCCTCCTCGCCCTGCTGCTGAACTCGCTCTGCTGCTTAACTCGCCTTGACGCTTCGTCAGCTGGGGCTCCCTCTAGCTCGTGGAGCAGGTTCCCTCGCTAGGGTGCTCTGACTTAGGGGAGGGCAGATTCAGTTTTGCCCTGCTGTGAACTTCCCAAGGACATCTGGCTGGACACTAAGGTAGTTCTCACAAACCACTGAGCCAATCATGGCTTAGTGTGAACATGTACATGTGAGAGTTCCTGGAGAGGATATCACATCTGCTGTGCTGTTCTCTTGGTCCTCCTCCTGCAGCGCCGCTATAAGCTAAATCATTGTTTGGCCTAGTGTGTTGTCTGAACCCAGGCTAGTGGTTTGTCTCCTCATTGGTTGCAAGAAAAACCACATGCCCAGTTCAGACAACACACTAAGTCAAACCACAACTTAGCTTACATGAGTGTAGCAGTACTGAAAGAGAAGCAAAGCGGCTATGATCTCTTCTCCAGGACCTCACGTGTTCATGTTAAGTCACAGTTTGGCCTACTTGGATGCATTCCAGTCTGGCTTCAGGCCGGGCCATGGCACACTGAAACTGCCTTGGTCACCCTGGTTGATGATATTTGTTGGGAGAGAGATAAGGGAAATGTGACCCTGCTTGTTCTCCTTGATCTCTCAGCAGCTTTTAGTACTGTTGCCCATGGTATCCTTCTGGAATGTCTCAAGGAGGTGGGAATTGGGGGCACTGTGTTTCAGTAGTTTCACTCATATCTCCAGAAATGCTTCCAAAAAGTATCTATGGAAGGCTACTGTTTAGCACCAGGGGAATTATCCTGTGGTGTTGTGCAGGGTTCCACCTTGTCTCCCACACTATTTAACACCTATATGAACTGGGAACTGTATCAGGAGATTTGGAGTGAGCTGCCATCAATATGCAGATGACACCCAGCTCTACCTCTCTATTCCATCTGTATTGGGAGAGGCAGTTGAGGTGTTGAACCGATGCTTGGAGGCAGTGATGAACTGGATGTAGGCCAATATATTAAAGCTGAATTTTGAAAAACCAGAGGTGTTATATGTCAGAGTTCTCATGTTCAGGACGTGGAAAGACAGCCTGGTCTGGATGGGGTTGCTCTTTCCTTGAAGGAACAGGTCTGCAGTCTGGGGTTACTCCTTGATCCAACACTGTCACTGGAGGTTCAGGTGGCCTCAGTGGCTAAGAGTACCTTTTTCCAGCTCTGGATTGTTTACCAGCTTTGGCTCCTTTTGAACAGAGATGACATGGCCACAATGCTCCATGCTCTGATAACTTCCAGACTGGATGAATACAATGCATTCTACGTGGGGCGGCCCTTGAAGATGACTTCAACTGGTCCAAAATTTAGCAGCCAGATTACTGGCTGGGGTTCTCTTTAGAACTCATATAACCCATTTTACAACAGCTGCATTGGTTGCCATTTCATTTCCGGCCCAATTCAAAGTGCTCATGTTAGTGTTTAAAGCCCTAAACAACTTAAGTCCGAAATATCTGAACGACCACCTTCTTCCCTACAGACCCTCCCGGGTATTGAGATCAGCACAGGGGGCCAGTTCTGCCACCCTCAGAAGTTTGAGGGGCAGTGGCCCAGGAAAGGTCATTCTCTGAGGTAAGCTGTCAAACTCCCTCCCCACCGAGATTCATCTTGCAACTTCATTGTACAACTTTCGGCAAATGCTGAAGACGCACCTCTTTACCCTGGCCTTTGACACCTGAGATGCATATTTTTAGGACCCACCCTTTTTCTGTGATGCTGTTTGGGTTGTTTTTAATTATATGTTTTCAAATTGTTGTAGCCCACCTTGGAACCTTTGGGTGAAGGGCAGGTAATAATAATAATAATAATAAAATAATAATAAACATCATCATAAAACATTAATAGTGTCATATGTGAAGCAGCTCTGTTTGAGACAGATATCTAGGTCAGACCCATGACTGAAACCAGGGGACAGGGATAGGGAGCAGGAATGGAATTACATCTTCTACCACCATTCTCTTGCACACACCCCTTCTACCTACTTTCAGCATTACATGTGACCATTACCAATTCAGGGTAAAATAAAACTGAATATGCCCCAAAATGTATTTTGAGTTTTAAAGAGAGTTCCCAAAGTGAGTTTAGGATAGGTGCAATTGCACTACCTGCTTCCAATCCCAAAATCCTGGTCTAAGATGCAAACCTGAAATGGGAAAGATTGTTACCCTGATACAGTTCTGATCCAGCAAGGCAATTCTTATGTTCTTAGCTTTGCTGATTCACACATTGGTCCCAGATTATTAGCAGATTACTTAATTAAGCTAGGAGGATGGCAACAAGGGAGAGGTCCTTCTCAGTTTGTTTTTGTTGTTCTTATGTGCCTTCAAGTCGATTATGACTTATGGCGACCCTATGAATCAGTGACCTCCAAGAGCATCTGTCATGAACCACCCTCAGAGTAAACTTCACTGAACATAATGGGGTATCCCTCCAGGCAAACATTTACAGGATTGCACTGTTAAATGGTTTGTAAATGGAGTGTGAAGTTGATGCCCAACCAAACATCTGTGATTCCTCATCTGGATGTAGAAAGGCTGACTCATCCCAGTGTTTGTTGCTGTTGTTACATGCCTTCAAGTTGATTATGACTTATGGCGACCTATGAATCAGTGACCTCCAAGAGCATCTGTCATGAACCATCCTGTTCAGATCTTGTAAGTTCAGGTCTGTGGCTTCCTTGATGGAATCAATCTATCTCTTGTTTGGCCTTCCTCTTTTTCTACTCCCTTCTGTTTTTCCCAGCATTATTGTCTTTTCTAGTGAATCCGGTCTTCTCATTATGTGTCCAAAGTTTGATAGCCTCAGTTTCATCATTTTAGCTTCTAGTGATAGTTCTGGTTTAATTTGTTCTAACACCCAATATTGGTTTTTTTCGCAGTCCATGGTATGCGCAAAACTCTCCTCCAACACCACATTTCAAATGAGTTGATTTTTCTCTTACCCACTTTTTTCACTGTTCAACTTTCACATCCATACATAGAGATTGGGAATACCATGGTCTGAATGATCCCGACTTTGGTGTTCAGTGATACATCTTTGCATTTGAGGACCTTTTCTAATTCTCTCATAGCTGCCCTCCCCAGTCCTAGCCTTCTTCTGATTTCTTATTGTCTCCAATTTGGTTAATGACTGTGCCAAGGTACTGATAATCCTTCACAAGTTCAATGTACTCATTGTCAACTTTAAAGTTGCATAAATCTTCTGTTGTCATTACATTAGTGTTTTTCTTGATGTTCAGCTATAGTCCTGCTTTTGTGCTTTCCTCTTTAACTTTCATCAGCATTCATTTCAAATCATTACTGGTTTCTGCTAGTAGTATAGCATCGTCTGCATATCTTAAATTACTGGTATTTCTCCCTCCAATTTTCACACCTCCTTCATCTTGGTCCAATCCTGCTTTCCGTATGATATGTTCTGCATACAGATTAAACAGACAGGGTGATAAGATACACCCCTGTCTCATGCCCTTTCCAATTGGGAATCAATTGGTTTCTCCATATTCTGTCCTTACAGTAGCTTCTTGTCCAGAGTATAGGTTGCGCATCAGGACAGTCAGATGCTATGGCACCCCCATTTCTTTTAAAGCATTCCATAGTTGGGCCTTCTCAGTAGTGGCCCCCAAATTATGGAATGGTCTCCCTGATGAGGTGCACCTGGCACCAACACTGTTATCTTTTTGGCACCAGGTCAAGACTTTCCTCTTCTCCCAGGCATTTTAGCATGTGTTTTAAATTGCTTTTGAAAATGTGATTTTAAAATTTGTATACTTATTTTTAATGTTTTTAATTTTTGTAAACCGCCCAGAGAGCTTCGGCTATGGGGCAGTATATAAATGCCAATAATAATAATAATAATAATAATAATAATAATAATAAAAACAACAACAACAACAACAACAACGATGATGATGAGATGATGATGATAATGATGATGTCAGCGTGTGCCACTGTTCATATAGGTGAATGTTGTGCAGGACTTCATGTAACATGAACCTCCTTTTGGAAAGTTGTACTAGTTTAGTGCTTCAAAGGTTATTGTTTTGATATTAACCCAGAAGTACTGGAATACTGTGTAGATATACCCAAATGCTCCTTTGAGCTCAGCAATGTAAATTATACAAACACACCACAAACATCACTCTCCTAATTATGAGTGTAGCAAGAGTTTTGTGTGTTTTGCAAGCTATAACTAAATCCACAAGTCAACCAAATGAAAGCAAGAGTCATCAAGAAAGGGCAAGCCCTTCATGATATTGATCTTAAAGTGGTCTAGAGCAAATAAATATTTTGTTAAATAATAGGATGGTTGATTTAAGTAAAGCAGGAAGTGGTCATTTGCTGTCCAATGCATCCCGTGTTTTATTGATTAAGTCCTTCTGCAGTCATCAATCAAAAGATTGGATGCTCAACATTCCGTTCAATAAAAACTGAGTTAGCCCTATGTTGCAGTATTCTCCCCCCACCCCGCTTTCTGGCTATTTCCCCCCCACTGGAGTATGTGTACTATGGAGCTGAAGCTCTGCTACAAATGGTATGTAGGAGGTGAGTGGGAGAAGAAGCAGATGCACAATAAGCCTGAAAGAACAGAACACTGGAAGAAAATATGTTCCTTCTGATACACATTGCTTCAATTGATTGTAGAAACAAAAAAAATGGAGTACAACCAGATTCCTCCAGGGATGCTCTTGACTCCAGGTTCACATTATACAGCATCCTCTGTACATATGGCTGATATGTCAATTCTGCTTTTAAGGCCAGCAGCTACAGAATAGGGAGAGCAGGGGGCATGTGGGAGAAGTAAATAAAATGGGCCTCACCTACTAGGTCAGTAGTAAATAACTTTTAGTTACAGGGTGCTAGGGACAAAAGGGAAATAACAGAGCAACAAGAACCCCCAGAGAGCCCTGTTGGATCAGACTAAAGGCTTATCTAGTCTAGCATTCTGTTCCAACAGTAGCCAATCAGATGCCTATGGGAAGCTCACTGGTGAGGTAAGACTGCAACTGGCATTCTTCTGCTCATGATCCCCAGCAACAGGTATTCAGAGGTGCTATGCTATTGTAACATGTCAACATAACATATAACAACAACAACAGCAACAATTACTTAACACTTATTTAGCACTTTCAAGTATTCAAAGTGTTTCACATGCATTATCTAGTTGTAATCTACACAACAATGCTGTAAGGATTGTATACTGCGCTAAATCCATTTATGGATGAAGAGTGGCTTGTAAATGTTTTAAATAAATAAGAAATCAAGGTACATCAGGATTATTATCTCCCATATGGAAGATGGGGAGGGGGGAGTGAGATGAGAGAGTGGCTTGCCTAAGCCCACAGTGAGTTTATGGCAGAGGAAAGATTTTAACCAAGGTCTTCCTGATTCACAGGTCAGCTACTACTCTACACCAGATTTGTTACTAGGTAACGAATCACTCAAATAACACTCCATTCCTGCTCTTGAATTTAAAATGGGATTGCATACAAGGCTGAGGGTAGGGAAAAAACTAAGAAAAAGTAAATACTCCAGTTTAGATACAACATCTATTGACAAGATTGTCTGCCAAGTTGCATCACTCTCAGAATCAATTTATACAATGAACCCTCTTAATTTCCTTCAACAGTGCTATCCTAAACTTTAATGATAGAGTGTCAAGAAGTGTTTACATTATCTCAGTGATCCTGAGTTTTCCCATGCTTCGGATGGGAGAGACCAAGGCTGATAGACTGGCTTGCCAGAAGCCATCTAGTGAGTTCATGGTATAGGTAGATCTGAACCAAAGATGTCCTGGTTCATACCACAGCCAAGTATTTGATTTAAGAATCCATATAAGCATTCAACCAACCCACTGCCTTTTTGTTTGTCCTGGGGACAGGACAGAGTATAGTGGCAGAATCACACTCCCTCGTCAGCAAGGCAAGGTTTTCAGCAGCTGCTGACAGAGCTAGAACGAAGTGGTAATCACAGTGTTGGCAACTATGGGTTTATCTATTCAATACCACTGAGCCCTAGAATTGCACATATTCAAGTACATGGTTTTATGTGTGTGTGCATGTGTCCATGTTCCACACCTGCCAGAGCTCCCAAGTGAGACCCCAGGCAAGATGAACCCAGTCTCTGGTGCTGGGGCATCCACCAGACAAGGCAGTCTCTCCAAGAAGATGGTACAGAAATGTGAGTAACTATTTGAAGAGACTTGGCAAGCTGTTTTATCCAAACTAGATACCCAATGCACACAGCCATTCTATCAGACATTCTACTATATAATGAAATGGGTTGCTGTGATAAAAGTCACAAATCTAATTGTTTCATTCAGATCAATGGTTATTCAATGATGAGCCTCCAGAGTAACTTTCTGCATACTGAACTTGCTTTACAATGTTCTATTATCATGGTGAAGAAAACTGAACACTACTTCCCATGAGTTTAACTGGCATTAAACCCACTCAGTAAAATCCACCACAATAGTCACATGCAATGGCTTGTCAGACCAATGAAATTGGTTATATTTCAAATCTCATTGATGAAAAAAGGCTGCAGAAGTCCAATTATAACTGGCAAATCAATCAATATTTCGTCTTGGGTTGCTTCTTGAGTCTCTGAACAGATCACTTAATTTTTGTGATAAGAGAATAGTTTTATTTTTCTTCCCCCAAACAGACGGCCTTCACTGTGGTTCAGTTTCGTGAGCTGGAATACTAAGATGTAATTTAAGTCTTCTGCCTGACAGACTCTGAACAGAGGTCAATTAGTTTTAAATATTCTCTTGATTATTGTATTTTCCTCCAACTGTTATCAACTACCCTCATTTAAACTGAAACTCTGAACTGTGTTTCCTGCTATGTAGAAACTACTGAGAAACCCTTCTCCCATCCACCAAATTTGAAATGCAACAGTGTCTGGTTGCCATTTATAGAGTTCATGACTATGGCAATGAAAGATACATATTAGCAGTGCCAGAAGGGGATATTTATTGAAAACATTTTAATTTGGGAGAAAAGCTGGCAGACACAGGTAAGACTACATCAAAGATGTCAGAAAATGCAAGCAGAACGCCTCTGAAAATTCCCAAAGGTTTCCTAAGCTTTGGTTATGGAAAATGTTTTCCTCTCAAACTCTTTGAAGAAGCCAGCACCAAGGACAGTGCTGACATGGAACTCTGGCAGGCTCTAGTCTAATGAATGGAAATTTAAAAGTTTTATCTGTGCCCTTCAGCATAACTGAAGGGCAGCAACAGAGCACATAACTGGCAATAGAAAGATACACATGGTTACTTTCTGGAAAAAGGGGGGGGGGCTGCCACAGAATTCTGTCTCATAATGTATCACTCCAAACACTGAAACAAAAATGGAGGACATTATTTTGGCTTTTTTAAAAAAATTAAAGAGAAACAAAAATTAATCTGATCACGAGACACAGGAGTCTGAGACCTGGATCCAAATACAATGTCTTTCTAAGCCATCTCTGTCTGAAAGACTCCTTTGGATAAAAGAAAAAATGAATTTGTGTCTGTCCAAGATAATGAATGGTGATTTGTAGCCCCCTACTGGTGAAGTGCTGCATAGCCAGTAATAAGAGTTTGCTTACAGCTTCTTTTTTCAGTTTCTTCTGGTGAAATCTTCTTGTGCTGTATATATGGATTACAGCAGCAGATTACAATAATTGTATTTTAGTTTATGTAACCTGCCCTGGGACAATAGGGTAAAGTACAAGGAAGTAACGAAGTAATAAGATTGCAATGGATGCAATTATATCTAGGTTACTAGCAGTAAACTATAACTACAGACCTTAAGATATTTAACATGGAATAATTCTGCTGACATTAATGAGACTAATCCACAATAAATGGTTTGAAGACTGCAAGCCAATTACCTTGGATTGCAGCTCGGGTTTTAAAGGCACAGCTATACACTGAAATGTTTGCTCAGTTAAACCATTAGAAATAACTAAAACATGTTAATTAGGGGCATATTTATAACTAATACAATTTTACATTCTTATGTGAACAGAACAAATGCTTTAACCTTCTTACAGTAAAAACAAGCCAAAAACACACAAACGAATTACTCAGGGTATGGAGCAATATTAATTTTGATACTGTGTTTTCAATGAACATACCATTAATTTTACTGAATTTTGATTTTTGGTGTTGTTTTACACTGGGATTAGAATGTGAGGTAAAAGCTGTTCTTAAAATACTTGGAAGAAACAAATCACCAGGAACAGATGGCATACCAATAGAGTTGCTACAAGCTACTGAGACTGAATCTGTCCAAATTTTGACAAAAATTTGTCAAGAAATATGGAAAATATGGCCCACAGACTGGAAGCATTCAATATACATCCCAATTCCAAAGAAAGGGGATCCCAGGGAATGCAGTAATTATCGAACAATTGCCTTAATATCCCATGCAAGTAAAGTAATGCTCAAGATTCTACAACAAAGACCACCGGGGGGCGGGGCATAAAACCTGGCAGCAGCTTAGAACGACTGCTCTGATTCCTGTCAGCGGCGACTACAATGACTTCGCAGTAACGCTTCTTTCTTTCTTTGACCCCTGTTAAATGAAGCCCTGTAGCACATCTAAGAGCACAATTTGCTAAGCTTGAAGACCTTTTACTATCTTAATTTAGTGTTTTAAAAAACTGCCCCTAACAAAGGTTCAAAATGACAGCGAAAAACGGAAAAGCGGGGCAAGGGGAAATGGCATCTGTTAACATAGAAAACCTATTGGAAACAGTAACAGCTCGAGTTCAGAGCATGCATACCCTATTAATTGCTGAATGGCAAAAAGCCTTTGATTCCACAAAGGATACACGGGATAAATTAGCACAAAAAACCATGGCTATTGAAACGACAGCTAACAAAGCCATGGACTAATAAATTTAATAAATAAAATAATAATAATAATGGAATTAAGTGTTAAAACCTCTGACAAAGTCCAGCTACTTTTAAAAGCTAATAGAGAGCTAAACACAAAGTTGGATGAACAGGAGAACAGATCAAGATGTCGGAATGTACACTTTCGTGGGGTCCCCGAAGAAAAGGAACAGGGAGACATGATTGCATTTCTTACAACATGGTGGTCCAAAGTACTCCCTTAAGCCCCTGTAACCCCACTAGAACTGGAGCGTGCTCACCGTAGCTTAGCACCCAAACCTAAAAGTACTGCAATGCCATGAGATATCATTTACTCATTTTCAATTAAAAGATGGATTTATGAGAGCCATTAGAGACAAAGGAGGTTTGAGATACGACAATAAAGAAATCATGGTTCTCCAAGACCAGAGTCTGGAAACTCTGAGGAAAAGACGAGAACTGAGACGAGCAACAGAAAAACTGCAAACTGCTAAAATCAAATATCGCTGGGGTTTTCCTTTTCATCTTTGCATCGAAGTAGATGGCTTATTACACACAGCTACCACAAAAAAAGAAACATGCCACATCCTTCGCCTATTAAACTTAGGAATTCCTTGGGACACTGAAGAACTGGATAATGAAGAGGAACTGCTAGATTTCCAAGATTCTGAAAAGTGGAATAGTCTTCTCCAAGAAAAAATGACTCAGACTCAACAAGCAAACAGAACCACTCTGTACTCCACGTCTTTTACAATCCAACTCTTTCACTCAGAGAGGAAAATGAAATTCATAACCAAATCCAAAGGTCTACTATAACAAGGTTTATGTCATGTTTAACACCTCACTCAAGCAAATTTCATTATTAATGATCCATATCTTTAAAATGGAACTATAACATAACTACCTTGTATTATCACAGGTCACCTTTTCTTTTAATTGCGACCTGGCTTTTCAATTTAGTCATGCTGGGGCTTAAGACATTCTGTTTTAAAATATATGTTATTAAAAATATTAAATATACAAAAATTATAAAAAGGGGGGAGAAGTAAGGGGGAGGGGGAAATAAATAAAAATAAATAAATAAAACAAGTCAAATCATAAGTGGCAGGAATGGGGGGGAAATAACGCTAACTAGTGGTTTTTTAACAGTTTTACCTGCATAGGATAACACACTCTTAAGGAGGTGTCACAGAGTCCAACCAAGAAATAGGGACTCTACCAAAAGTGGGTTCAATGGTTCTATTCTGTATGATGTTAATAGTTGTTATTGTTTCTCTCTGGCACATATCTGGCAAACTGAACTTGATGATACTACGGGACATAAGTTATGCGGGACGAAGCTGAGGATTGATGCATCCCTCATATCATCCTTAATCTGATTGGGAAGGTAATGCAAAAATTTACACTCTGAATGCTAAAGGTATGGGCAACCCAGTTAAAAGAAGAATTTCCAATTTTATTTTAAAAGATAAGCCACACAATTTTTCTCCAAGAAACACATCATAGCAAAGAGATTTTGCAACTTTTACCCCATAACTATTATAAAGAGCAATATTCCTCTCATGGTTCAGCCAAAAGCAGAGGAGTAGCTATATTGATAGCACGGTCTCTCCCTTTTAAAAACATACAGACCTATAAAGACACAGAACGTCATCTAATATTTGTTAAAGGACAACTGAGAAATCAAAAGTTGACTTTAGCGTCCCTATATGCGCACAACAAAAAACAATTGCATTTCCTTACCTCTTCCTTATCAAAATTATCTGAATTTGCAGAAGGTGAACTGATAGTGGGGGGAGATTTAAATGGGGCTGCTGATCCAATATGGGACAAATCAGTAAACAACGCTTCAGCTATATCCACTCAGTCTACCATCAAAACTAATTTTCAAGATATCTTATCTAAACTCAACTTAGTGGATGCTTGGAGATCTCTACATAAAATGGACAGGGACTACACTTTTTACTCCTTTAGGTATAAACGTTACTACAGAATAGGTTACCTCCTCGTAACTGACATTTACAAACTACATTACAGGAATCACAGATTGGGTCTTTCTTAATATCAGATCATGCCCCAAGTATGGGCAATATTAACTATGAGAGAGAAAGATGAAATAACACCTACCTGGCAATTTGATAACTTTTTGCTTACCAATCAATTAGCAACAGATGCTACCCAATTGGCCATTACTTCACACACAATACAGGGATAGCAGTTAAAGAAAATATCATTTGGGGTGCAATGAAAGCGGTAATACGAGGATGCTGTATTACAGAGAAAAATAAACAACAAAAACAAAAATCCATCCTGAAAAATAACCTCTACGAAGAACTACAAAAGCTGGAACTTCAACATAAACAATCAGGCTCTATTAAAATTAGACATGAATTAGACACCATAAGGAAAAAAATAGAAGCCCTAGAAATCTCAAAAATCTCAAAATCCATGATTTATCTCAAGCAAAAATTTTATGAAAAAGGTAATCGAAATTCCAAACTTCTAGCTAATCTACTATGTCTCAAACTTTCTTCAAATAAAATATGGTGTGTGCAACAAGATAATGGCCAACTTACATATAAAACCCAAAAAATTCACTCTGAATTTATGTCTTACTACCAAACACTATACAAAGCCCCAGAACCTAAGAATAAATACAGTCTTTTCTCCAAAACTTAAAGCTTACAAAGCTAGATCAAGACCAACAATCTATTATAAACCAAAAGTTCACTGAGACTGAAATTAATGAAGTCATCAAGAAACTTCCCCTGGGCCAGATGGCTTTTCCACAGATTTCTATAAGAAATTCAGGGCACAATTGGTCCCCCATCTAACATGGTTATTTGGGAGGGTAAAGAGATCCCGTTAACTTGGAAAACATCACGCATAATAATTCCCAAACCAGGGAAAAATCTGAATGACAAGAAAAACTATAGACCAATTAACTTGTTGAACCAAGACCAAAAGATCTTAGCCTCATCATGCCCGCTATTATCAACCCAGACCAAACTGGCTTTATTAAAGGCAGACAAATTTCAGACCCAGTCAGACGGCTATTGAACATTATTTGGCATAGCAAAAAATATTATAAACCATTAGCAATATTTAAACTAGACGCCCTAAAGGCATTTGACTCGCTACACTGGGACTTTCTTTTTCAGGTCTTACAACACTACAAGTTTGGAAATACCTTCATTAACATTATACAAGGCCTATATAAACAAGGCTTAGCCAGCATCAAGATTAACACATATGAATCAGGATTTATAAAAATTGAAAAGGGAACAAAACAAGGATGTCCTCTGTCGCCACTTTTATTCGCCTTAACGATGGAACCTTTGGCTCAAGCAGTGAGAGAGGACTTCACCATTAAAGGATATAACTTTAATGGATACACTCACAAAATAAGCCTGTTTGCTGATGATGTGGCCCTCCTTCTCTCGGATCCACTACCGTCCTCAAGATAGTTTTAAAAAACTTATTTCAAAAATATAAGGACATGTCGGGATTCACCATTAATTACACCAAATCCGAATCCCTGTTTATAAACATAGGTCCTAACACATAAAAATTAGTTAAAGCAGCATTGGGAATCTCTATTTGTGCTAAAAAATTTAAATATCTAGGGATCATTATATCAAAAAATATAAATAAATTGTTTTATTTAAACTATAACCCAATTATTAGAAAACCTAAAAGTAATCTCAAATCTTGGAAAAATAGCTCTCTCTCAATGCTAGGCAGAATAGCAGCATTACAGATGATGCTACTTCCTCGATTCCTATTTCTATTTCAGGTTTTACCTATTAATATATCTAGCGATGTCATAAAATCGGCAACGTACAATCATCAAATTTATTTTTCAACAGAAAAAATCTAGATTAGCCCAAACTTTAATTTACAGAAAATCATATTTAGGGGGATGGGGCATTCCAAACCTAACATATTATCACAATGCCTTTCAAATTCGCCAAATGGTGTACTTAATTAAAAACATAATGGAGAAACACTGGGTGGAGATGGAAATTAACCTTGCCACTGATGCTTCACTTAGGTCCTTACCCTTTCTCTCTTTAAAGCAGCAAACTATCAATAACATGAGCAATCCGTTTACTAAATGTATGTTTCAGGTCTGGAAATTATGGCAGAACAGATTGGCCCCCATAATTTCACCTCTGATACCTATTGCCTCTCATCCCAAATTTTATACTACTGACAGGGAACATCAGCTAAAGGAATGGAGTATGAGGGGACTCCATAGATTATGTGATTTCTTTGTAAACTCTCTTCCCCTTTCAGTTGAACAATGAAAACTGAAATTGAGAGGAGTAAAACTGGATTGGCTAACATTAGCCCAGGTCCGCAACTTTATTATTTTAAAGTACACGAAACAACAAGCGATAAGATCTCTAACACAATTCGAGCAATTACTCCAAGATACACACAAGGAAGAAAAGGGTCTGGTCTCTAAAATTTACTCCATTTTGCTTAACACATCTCTAAAATCCACTCTCTCATTCAAGGAAAGATGGGAGACAGATCCGGGCTCTGAAATACAACTTCGAGATTAGGATAGGTTGTGGGAAATGAAACCGTTTAAGACTGTCTCTAACTATGTCAGAGAACATTCACTGAAAATGATACATCGATGGTATCGCACACCTGTCCAGATATCATGCATGTTTTCCACGGCCTCTCCACTATGCTGGAGAGACTGTGGGAACAAAGGAACATATTTTCATCTCTGGTGGGAATGTGAAACAATACAAGCTTTTTGGCTCAGGATTTATAATGAAATGTTGTTGATTTCTAAAGAACACTTTGATTTTATGCCAAAATTATTGCTATTAAACATTTTTGATGCTACACATGCAAAGCTGCTCTCCAAAGAACTGATCATCTACATGACCTTAGCAGCAAAATTAACAACTGCATCGCAGTGGAAATCAGCAAATGACCTTTCAATAGAGCACTGGTGTAACTCCCTCTGGAATATAGCCATAATGGAAAAACGTACACATGAACTAAAACTAAGACAGGGTAAGGACAAACCAGACTCCTTTTATTTAACTTGGCACTCCTTTATTGAATACACTTTGGAAGATACGTTTGTGCATCGTCCATCAGTGGAAGCCTGGCAGATATGGAGACACTTATAAACGTTGTAATGGCCTTGCAGAAAGAAAACAGAATTTTATTCACAGTCATTTAGACTGCAAATCAGTTTAGTCAGAGGTTGAGTGTCTGAGAGATTTTATTTCCTTTGTTAGCCTTTGATTGCTTCTTTGTTTATTGTTGTTGAATAACTGTATTACTTCTTAATTATACTGGTCTGATGTAAATGAGGAAGATTCATGTCATATAAAGATACCTGTGAAGAAATAAAATTAAAAAAAATTAAAAAAAAAAGATTCTACAGCAAAGGCTCCTACCGTATATGGAGCGAGAAATGCCAGACGTCCAAGCTGGATTTAGAAAGGAAAGAGGCACCAGAGATCATATCGCAAACATACGTTGGATAATGGAATGGACCAAGGAATTTCAGAAGGAAATCACCCTGTGCTTTATAGTTTACAGCAAAGCCTTTGACTGTGTAGATCATGAAAAACTATGGAATGCTTTAAAAGAAATGGGGGTGCCACAGCATCTGAATGTCCTGATGCGCAACTTATACTCTGGACAAGAGGCTACTGTAAAGACAGAATATGGAGAAACCGATTGGTTCCCAATTGGAAAGGGTGTAATACAGGGGTGTATTTTATCACCCTATTTGTAGAATCTGTATGCAGAACATATACGGAAAGCAGGAGGTGTGAAAATTGGAGGGAGACATATCAAAAATTAAAGATATGCAGACGATACCATACTATTAGCAGAAACCAGTAATGATTTGAAACGAATGCTGATGAAAGTTAAAGAGGAAAGCACAAAAGCAGGGCTACAGCTGAATGTCAAAAGAACTAAAGTAATGACAACAGAAGATTTATGCAACTTTAAAGTTGACAATGAGTACATTGAACTTCTCAAGGATTATCAATACCTTGGCACAGTCATTAACCAAAATGGAGACAATAGTCAAGAAATCAGAAGAAGGCTAGGACTGGGGAGGGCAGCTATGAGAGAATTAGAAAAGGTCCTCAAATGCAAAGATGTATCACTGAACACCAAAGTCGGGATCATTCAGACTATGGTATTCCCAATCTCTATGTATGGATGTGAAAGTTGAACAGTGAAAAAAGTGGGTAAGAGAAAAATCAACTCATTTGAAATGTGGTGTTGGAGGAGAGTTTTGCGCATACCATGGACTGCGAAAAAAACCAATAATTGGGTGTTAGAACAAATTAAACCAGAACTATCACTAGAAGCTAAAATGATGAAACTGAGGCTATCAAACTTTGGACACAAAATGAGAAGACCGGATTCACTAGAAAAGACAATAATGCTGGGAAAAACAGAAGGGAGTAGAAAAAGAGGAAGGCCAAACAAGAGATAGATTGATTCCATCAAGGAAGCCACAGACCTGAACTTACAAGATCTGAACAGGATGGTTCATGACAGATGCTCTTGGAGGTCACTGATTCATAGGTCGCCATAAGTCGTAATCAATTTGAAGGCATGTAACAACAGCAACAAACACTGGGATGAGTCAGCCTTTCTACATCCAGATGAGGAATCACAGATGTTTGGTTGGGCATCAACTTCACACTCCATTTACAAACCATTTAACAGTGCAATCCTGTAAATGTTTGCCTGGAGGGATACCCCATTATGTTCAGTGAAGTTTACTCTGAGGAAAGTGTGCATAGGACTGCAACCTCTAGGTTAGGGCTCTTTTCTACACGTGACATGAGCCAGTCTTTGTGACACTTCTAGATTAAAAGCAGAACAGCAACTGTCCTCGTATCAACACAACAGTATTTTTACTAGAACCAACTAAAAAAATCACTTAGCAGTGAGCTAGCTTTTACATTTCCCAAAACACTTCAGGCTCAATGTTAAAAATAGGACAGTTAGTTAAGCAAAAATAGAAGGGCTGAAGCCCAATCTACTGTGTTACTGATCAAGTTTACACATGGTGAAGTAGGCACTCTCTCTCCACAGATTGCTCTGTTTCTCCTTCACCAGTTTGCTCAAGTTCCATCTTGGCCACAGAGAAAGGGAAGAATAAATGCAACAGACTGGCTGCAAAGGACTGGAGCAATCCATCGCTCCACCACCAGCCAACTGCACTTCTACTCTGGGCATGCAGGAGATGAAGCCCCTTCTTGAACATCCAGCATAGAAATCAAGTGGGCTGTCAGAGGAGGCAGGCAAGTACTTTTTTTTCCAGGATAGTAACTTACAGGGGAGGGGGACTTACTAACAAGGCTACTATTATTATAGCACATGTATACCCTGATTTGCTTTGGACTCAGGAGCCTCAACATGCACACAACATGCTTCCTCATTCATCTCTTTGAAGAAGCACAGCACAAGCATTCCTTTGTGTGCATTAGACTTTCCTGTCCATCAAAATGAGTGGGGAAAAGTACTCACGCACCATATGCATGTATGCATTGAGGCATAGTTGGGACTCTTGGTCAGGGCATAATATAATTTTATGTAATTTAGCAGAACTATGGGTTTCCTTGGCACATAACATGACCCTATATATCATTTGGTATTGTAAATATCCTGTTATGGGAGAGAACTAACACAGAAAAGATTCTGTTTATTGTGCATCTAAAGTTTGTCTTTGAAACTTGAATCTGGTAAATTACAGGCTTAAGCATTTCTTTTAAAATAGATGGCTTCCAAATCCCTATCAAGATCCTGAAGTTTTAAATAGAACTGCTGAGAGGCAATTATAGAGCAAATGCAGCCTAATTGATGCAATTCCAATATTTTGTCCATCCTACAGTTTTACAAATGGTACACCTATGTGAATAACGTTCTGATAAGCAGGATTTTAATTTCTTTCAAAGTATTGCCAGATAAAAATCACAACTGCTTTATTTAGAAAGTTAAATTGAGAGGATTTTGAAAGACATTGGTCAGCAAACAGCCTGGCTCCTTGTCAAAAGCCCTTTTATTATCTGCTTCACAGTAGCCCAATCAATCCATTGTTGCAGTACTAAATAAATTATTTTCTTACATTGGCCAATGAAAGCAATTTAGGAAATGGCATCAGTGATTTTGTGTGTTGTATTTACAGCAGAGTAGTATACAGGTGCATTTCTAAAGCCTTACATGGGGAAAAAACTGCATAGCACTGACGTTGGAAAGGCATTCATAAGTAGGAAACACAAGAATTTTGCCCACACAGCTGCTGCAGTCTGAGGCATTCACAGCTTATAGGCCACCCATGCTGACTTCCAGCAGTGTCAGTTCATAGCAATGGAGTGATGTTCATGCCAGCATTGTTTTTATGCAGGCCTCTGCTGCTACTCAAAAGGTAAGTGGAATACTTAAAAAAAATCTGGGCTGAATTCTGAGCATGCCATCAGCAACTCATATGTGCTGCAAAGGTTCATTGGACAAGCTCTTTCTTACCTTGCAATATAAATGAAAACTTTCATTCCAAATGCTCGGTATACACAGCTGGAAGCAACTGAGCATGCATGTGTTTTACAAAGTTGCTCTCTCTCTCTCTCTCTCTCTCTCTTTCTCACCTCTCTCTCTGTGTGTGTGTGTGTGTGTGTGTGTGTGTGTGTGTGTGAGAGAGAGAGAGAGAGAGAGAGAGAGAGAGAGAGAGAGAGAGAGATTGAAGAAAATGTAGATAGTTGAGTGCTTTCCAGTACAGCTACAAGCTAGGTTATATTGCACCAAATACATTACTATATAATGAGGTACCATATAAAAAGAAATGCACACAATGAAAGACATGACAGCAAATCTTATTAACAATGACCAAAAAAAATCTTTAGAAATAACTGTGCCCACAGAAAGGTAGAATGTGGATCTAGTTCACCCTTTCTCCAGGATCCTCAGTCCTGAGGTCCTAATAAAATAAATACTCCAGCATCTAGAGTCCATGGAGCCAATAGTAAACTATTTCTTCCCATGTCTCAGATAGAAGAAAACCTGCCAACTGTTTTTTAGGAGGCAAATAAAAGTATCTGTGTACATGCCTTTACCAGCTAAAAATGTTGTACAATTCATAATCCTGCAACATGTTGTGCACCACTCATTTCTATTTATTGAGCAAAAGCTGACAGTGCCTTCCAGCTGACCCAGCTTGCAGCATGACTCTATAGGAACACCAGGGGAAGGAAGAAGGCTTGACCAAGTCACTCCACCTGCATATATTAATTACATCTGCTGCAGCTTATCCAGCTTGTGTCTGGGTCTGCCAGAGGCAACATTGCATTAAGCACAATAATACTATTTGTAAGTATGTGAAAACCACCGAGTCATTCAACTCAAAGTTGCTGGTGAAGCAAAGTGCATCACAATACCTGTCCTCTGAACTATTAGTACCATAGTACAAAACCATGGAGGTTAGATCCTGGCTCCCACATTCTCTAGAAAAGACACGGGAAAGCAGTTTAAAGGGAACAAAGCAACTGTTGCATTATTTGAGAACTGGTGTAATGCAGTGACTAAGAGACCGACCTATGTCTTCCCACTTGAGAAGACCCTCATTCAAATCTTATCTCAGCCATGAACTCACTAGGGGGCTTTACCCAAGTCTCTCTCTCTCTCAAGGTTCCTCCAGACAACCTATTTATTGACTGTTTGTCTTGATTTGCTTACATGGAGGTTAGTTTATATCCAGTCTTTGTTGAACATTCTCTCCCATTTGTTTGTGGAGAAGCTATGCAACAATGAGCATTCATCCTACATTCATCCTGATTTGCTTGTGCAGCATTTATATGTCTTCCTGTTAATCATTCATTCATTCCATACTTTTCAATGCACTTACCCATCAGTTTTCTAACCACAAAAAGTCTGCTTCTTTCTAAAAGTGGATTTGTTACACTAGAATAACATTGTGCTTTAAAACACTGTAATTGTGCAAAGCTAAAGTTTTAATCCCTCCCGCAAAACAGTGGCAGTCTGGAGGAGTCCCCGATCAGCACACATCTGCAATATTGGGGGGTGGGGTTATAATATTGTTTTACCTTACAGGGTTAATGTAAGAATTACACTCAGATAATGCATGTGAAGCACTTGGAACATTAGAAAGTGCTATACAAATGTTAGGTGATACTATTACTATTAATTATTATCTTATAATCAAAACAGGGTGAGAAGAATAACATTAAAACCACAGAATAAAAGCTTTTATGAAGAGTGAAAGGTATGTTTTCCAAAGATGGCCCTAAACAACTTATTTTGGCTACAAGATCATTTACAAATAGAAATGTAGCTTTTCAAGAGGCTATTGTGTGTGACATGTTTGAAATAATTGGGAACACTAGCCTAAACCAGCCGAGTGTACAAAGTGTTCCCTCTTGACTGTCACTTTATGTTTATAGGTATTACAGTTATCAGTTCATGAGAGAGAGAGAGAGACAGAGAGACAGAGAGACAGAGAGAGAGGTGGAAGGGCCCTGACCGATTACACTAGCAATGATTTTAGTCTTCCACTGCAGAGCCAGTCAGCTGCTCTAGTCTAAGGCCCCTTTCTAATTGGACACAAATTCCTTTTATAAGACCTATAAATGAACTTTAGGTGGTTCTAGCCAATGCAAGAGATTCTTTCTAAAGCAAGCAAACAAGGAATTATTAATTCCAGTGAAATAATAAATTATTACTGTGACTGAACCCTAAAAAAGCAAAACAAAACCATTCCACCACAACATAGTAGTTTCAGGTGTAAACAAAGCTGGAAGCCCTAATGCAACATATACGCTGTAATGCAGGGTTGGGGAACCTTTTTTAGGCAGAGGGCCTTATTTCCTTCTGAGCAACTTTCCAAGGGCCACATGCCAGTAGTGGGTGCAGCCAGAGGCAAAAGTGGGTGGAGCAATGGATGTGACTCTTACCTTTGTATATTAGGGCAGTTTCTACACATCCGCCTCTCTATCCCTTATTCAGACTAGCAAGAGTCTAAAGACACATTCCAGTCAGGGGGAAACAGTCAAGGAGGGACTGGAGCAGGGTGCAGTGAGGTGTGTGGGCTGGGGAGAATCCCACGGGCCAGACAGAGAAGCCTGGAGGGCCACAACTGGCCCCCAGGCTTGAGGTTCCCCACTCCCACTATAATGGGGCCCTTTCTAAACCTGTGGCCCTAGCCTAAGAAATTTATTACTATGATAAATAAAACAGACTAGCAAAGCATCTATGTGTGTCCTTGCCAAGAAACTGCTATGCTGTAAATCGACGGATCTTGCTGGGGAAAAGAGGCAAAATGCTCCAAAGTGTGCACTTTGGAGCCATAATTTTTGCTATACATTTGCAGGGATAAAAAAAAGTGGCTTAAGAGATTAACACAACTAAGGCTGCAGCTGAACGGGCCTCATTTCTGAGTAGACATGTGCAGGATAGGTGTCATTTTGTCTAGTAGTTATGAAGCTTAAAGAGTAGCTTAATTAGTAAGACTGCAATCCCATACACACTTGCCCAAGAGGAATTTCCATTAAACTCAATGAGACATGCTTCTAAGTAGACATGAATAGGAATCTCTTCTCTCCTCCAGCATAGTTCATATCAAAAATAGCATGCACATACTACTTTGCACATACCCAAAATGCACAACCTGGATTTTTTGTTCCAATGTGCATCATTTTACAATTTCATTTGTCATTTCAGTTGCCCAGCCATCTTTCCACGCCTTGTTAGACAGGCTCAGTGTAGTGATGTTGCAAATTGTAATGAATGGTTGAAAAATGTTACATTTGAATTTTGAAGTACTATTTGGAAAATACAATCTGGTGGCTTATTGTTTTTTATAAACTGGCCAGTTCTGAAACTTCATTCTTTGTTGCTTGTATCTGACATAGTTCTTCAAATACACCATGGGAGTAAGGGGATATGGTTCAGTGGTGGCTATCCTTCCTACAACTTCTGCAGTAAAAAGTGATGCAAGGAAATTCATTCATATTCAGTCTTCCACAGCATTCCTTTTACACCTTTGTCACCTAGTAGTTCCATTGACTAACGGATCTAGTAGCACTGCCTTAACACATCAGTATTTGGAATAAAGGTCACAGAAATAAGAGCAAGAATTTTCATTGCAGGGAATAAGAAAAAAAAAACAAGATGTCCAGGGCAAAGCGTCACATCTATTCTGTTTACAAATTTCCTTTCATTTTGGTTCTTTGGGGATCAAAGCATTTTGCATTTGACAGCATTTGACAGGAATGTCACCCAAATCATCACACCTGTGGCAACGTTTTATTTGCAGCAGCACCCTGCCATGACATAAGATCTGTTGTCTAGGGACCCTTGTTTTTGTTTATTCTTCACCAAGACATAAGAAAAGCCAATTGTTTGCCACTGACAGCAAACATTTTCTCTCACAAATTAGCAGCACAAGCCCCCCCCAATACAAATTGGAACCCTGGCATGGGAGGGGGAGAGGAAAGGGAGCAACAATCCTTTCCCCCCCTCCGCCCACTGCAGTCCTCATCCAGATCAGGTCCCCTTTGCCTCAATTTCTATTTCGGGGTACAGGGTAACTCCCATTTGCTTATAATGTAGGTGCAGCTATCATAATATTATGAGTTGCTTTCTTCTCTGCAGTCATGAGGAATGTGGAGCAAAGGTGTGGGAAAAACCCAAGGCCAAATGAGATTAGATGAGGGAGCTCCACAATTGGATCTCACATCCTTTATTCAATCTATTTTTATTTATTTATTTGTTTGTTTGTTTGTTTGTTTGTTTGTAAATGCAGCTATAGGGATGTATCAGATAAAGATTCGGCTTCTCCCCACCTTCAATGTTTTCCCAGTAAAAATCCCTAAGCTGTTATTTGCTCTGTTAAGTAAAAAGAATGTGTTGAAACATCAAAACTCCTGAATGTTATGGCAGTCTATATGCAGGGGACATGAAGGGGAGTGCATTGCTGCAGGAATGGCATTTGCAGTACCATCCCCAGAGCAAATGCAGCATATGTTCTGGGCCCCCAAGATATATGCCAAACAGAGGGCAACATCCCAGGATGGTACAGGTGGGCATCTGCATAGGATCTCATGGGGCCCAGCTGCAAGTGTGCTTGCATGCCAGCAGAGAGGCAATTCCAGGAGAGGTTCATACGTGATTCCAAGCAGTAGTCATATATGAACTTGTCCTGGAAGGCCATTATTCCGTCACACATAGGGTGGCCATGTGCAGTCACATGCACAAAGGGTGGCTACTTTACAGAAGGCAGCCCTCTGTTTGAATGGCTGTCACAAGATTGTTTGAAGGGCTGTCAGATCTAAGTTGGGGTTAAAGATGAAAAAAACACATAAGGGACAGCAAGGGCCTTACAATTGTGTATCACTTCACTGGTTAGCACTTGGACTGCAAACTGAACAAGTATACGGGTCACCTGGTCACAATCTTCCCCGATAAATACTGTTTGTGTTTAAATACTATTTGTATTTAAATTATAGTAATTATGTACATTTATACGCAGAAATTACTATATATATGATGCAAATCTGTGTCCTCTTTTGATCTCCCCTTTTTGGTGGTGCATTTTTTCTTTTTCGGTAGCGAGTAAGTGCACAGTGGTAGAAATAAAGATACAGCACCAGGCCCATGTGCAGATGACCACCTGACCTGAACCCTGAGAGGCTTCAAGGGAGGAAGACAAAGAGTTTCTAGAAGCCAGAGGGCCTTATTTTCAGCATGGTGCACAGAAGGAAAAAGTAGGAGGGAGATAGTGACCATCAGGGTCAGCGTCAGAGGGCAGCCAGGTCTGGCTCTAGCCAAGGGCCCCTGAAGGACCCCTGCTTACAGTGGGAGGGTAGCACTCCCATTCCATGATCTACAGCAGTGTCAGCTCCTGACCCTGCCATGGATTGTAGAGAGAGAGCTCCCAGACAGCCTCCCAATACAGTCAGCGCAGGCTTCAATAAGCCCACACGCACACCTTACCTGCCTCTCCCGTCCCAGTCAATGGTGTGTGCACTATGAGCACGTGTCTTCCATCAATCAAGATGGCAGTGGGGGCTTCCCTAAGGGGCTGATGCCTCCACTGCCATCTTGGCTGATGGTAAGCATGGCACGCAGCACACACGTGGGAGAGGTAGGTAGGACATGCAGGCCGGCACATTAGCCCTGTACCACCTTAGGAGGGGTTGGGCTATGGCATCGTGGGCCCGGAGCAGACTGGTGCCCACAGGCCCAGTCATGCTTGGTGCCAGCCCTAGTGAACATACCTCATGTTCAGGCTGAATGCAGCACTGTAATAAAGTTCTTTCCTTTTTCCAGAATATCTTTATATTGGGCTTTATAGTTTTTCAGACTGTCTGTGAAGAAAAGGAACCTTCTGCTACAAGCTTCAGTGACTGCTCTGAATTACTGAATGAATGCCATAATTTCATTATTTTGTTCTCACACTGTTATTCTTTTGGTGGGTCTTGTTTAGTTCATGGTTAGAAACTATTTTTTGTAGTTATAATAATAATTCAGACATATCACTAATGCTTTTTGTATGTGAATGTATTTTATTTAACAACCACACACCAGTCATAGCACATACTGAATCTTTTCCTTTCCCTTCAGTTTAAAAACTATTCTCTCAAGTGACCACTAGAGGACACACTTAATACAGAACAGTGGAAACTAGATGGGCTACAGAAAAGTTACTATCTGATGGAAAATTCAATAATATGGCCTGTATACTTAAAGATATGCAGCACAGGTGAGCCATCTTTTAAAATGTAAACTTTTTAAAAAAATTAACATTGTATATATGAATCTTCATATTCATACAAAGAGACCATGGTATGACATTGTCCTGTATTTAATGGAGGGTTTAAATCTAAACACTAAAAGCAGTTTAAGGTTTGCACAGGGAGGTGCACCCCTGGGGGAAGGGAAATTAAAAAAAAACTCTGTGGCTTGCAGCATTCTTGGCTTTTTGCAATCCTTTAACCAGTTCAATCCTTGCTGCTAAACGAAAGGACATGCAGTGTACATAATCCAGAAGTGGCAAACAAGAGATAAAACACTAAAAACATCTATAAAACATCTTAAAAACAAAACACTTTAAAAAATATTTTAAAAGCAAAACATCTTTTAAAAACATCTTAAAAACAATTCCAACACAGATGTGGACAGGGATAAGGTCTTAAAATATTTTTTTTAAGAGAAAGGTCTTCAATAGGCACGGAAAAGACAAGTGATGCCTGTCTAATATTTAAGGGAAGGAATTCCAAAAGGCAGTTGCCGCAACAGTAAAGGTTCACTTCCTATGTTGTGGGGAATGGACCTCCTGATAAGATGATATCTGCAGGAGGCCTTCGCCTGCAGAGTGCAGTGAGTGACTGGGTATGAAACTCGTAAGGAACTGCTTACTTAAACTTTACACACACATACACACCCCTCTTTAGTTTTCATCATCACAAAGATTCCTGGTGTTCCCTCACCTAAAACAATCCATAATAATTTACCAGGCTAATTTCGTTTTTGCAGCTTTCAATCAGCATCTCCATTTAAACTTTTTTAAAAACCGTTAATCATAAAATAACACTTTCTTTGAGATTTCCAGTAGCAAGACCAAAAATTATACTTTTTATTCACATTTCATTATGTTATCACTTGCAATGTGGAAGGAAAAAAGGTCTGAAATGTTAAACACCTCTTGGAAAATCTTGATTACTGCCTTCTTTGACAGTGCTGTTACATGAATATGTACTCACATTTCTGTTTATATTCAAGCCTGATTATGAGGCTCAAGGAGTACAACTGGAAAACCAGATGCGATGACATTAATATAAGTAGCTGCAGACCTGGTCAGAAATCTAGATGAAAAGTGCCAAGAACTCCATGTGTGAGCACAATATGCACAGATTTTAATTTAATTTAATTTAATTTAAGCCTGACGATATAGATTTTGCAATAATGTTTACGGTACAATTCCAAAGTCAAACAAAACTGCTATACTGTATATAAAGGCAGTTCTCCTCAATCACCACTAGATGTCATTCAGTCTGCAGGGATAACTTCTGACCACACCTAATTTTTAAAATCCACCTGGCACAAAAACAAAACAGCTACAAATTGCCTTCTGAACATTGAGACAAAGTTTTCCAGACATTTTGTTCAAGTAGTGGTACATGCTAAGGGGTAAACACTCCACCTGGGGGTGGAGACTGGCCCTTCTATTGTCCTGTTTTAAACAAAGAACTATACCAGCATTCACCAAGTATAGTGTCTTCCACATGTTTTGGACTACAGCTCCCATCAGATGTGTTGACTGGGGCTAGTGGTAGCCAAAATCATCTGAAAGTAAGGCAACGCTTTTTCTCATCTCTAAATTAGGGATGGAAGTCAATTTTGGTTCCCTCAGTTTCTGATTTTTCCAATCTCACATTCAGATCTCCACATTTCTGCAGCAATTTGTGATTTTTTTAATTTAAAAAATCTTATGCATTTTTGTGTGAATGTCTCCTAACAAACACATTTTTGTAGATAGTTTTGACTAATGTTCACATTTTTGCAAGTTATTTCTCATCATATAGTGCACTATTGTATGTTATTTTCACTCACATATTCATATTTATGCAAACTTTCCTCTAACATATGCATTTTTGTAAACATTGGGTGAAGAAATGCATCACAAAATTTGGATAAGTGGAAATGTCAAAAGATGGCTGTGTTTCAGTTATATTGTTTCAGAAAGAGCAAATTTGATAGATCTGGCTTGAAATGTGAACTGAATCAAATTTCTCGACCATCTCTACTCAAAACTGAAAAGAATTATAATGGATTGCAGTCCTCAGTGCACCAAGTTCATTCAAAGAAATAAGCATAATTAACTCCAGTTTTCACCTTTTAAGTTTAACCCCATAGGAGAATACAGAACACAAGCAAACTCAGAAAACTGTCAGGGTAGCAATGGGCTCCCTCGGTGGTTTTTGTTTTGTTCTCAGACATAAGATGCTTCTCAGAAAAGGGTTTCATTGCTGCAAGTGCAAACCATTATCCTTTTTATTACTCTCACCATCTTGACCTTGCTGCCACCTCATCCCTCTCCCTCTCCTGATAAGCAGCAGCAACACAACCAACCAAAGTTCAGGGGAGTGGTGGCACCCCACCACACTATCCACTTCTGCCATTGGTACACCTAGCATAGTACTTTCTACACTGTCTAGCAGAGACTCCATGGATTTGAGAAAGCATTTCCCCTAGCCTTACCTCAAGATGTCAGGAAATGAACCTACAACCTTTTTTCATGAAAAGCACATGCTCTACCACTCACCTACATAAAGCATATGTTCTACCACTCACCTAGAGCCCTCTAACTCCTTTTTGCGTCATCTTTTTGCTTATCTGTTTCTGTGCTGATAAAAGAAAAGGAAAAAACATCAGTAACAAAAGAGGGTTTGTGGCCTATTGCCGAAATAAAACACAAACACCATTCATTGGGTTAAATCATGGGCCACTTTATTAAACGGAATCAATTAGAATAATGAACCTGCAGAGGGGAAATCAAGTGCGGGAGCATTCTGATGATCCAGGCAAAGCCTGCTTGCAGCCATAGGGCGACTAAACCTTGCCTGAGCCCGGGCCTGCCCTATGCCAGACCCCAGCTCAAGCCACACCCTGAAGATGTGTAGGGGGTCCAACCCGCATCACCGCCCCCCGGAGCCGTGAAACTCCAAGCGGATGAGGCACGTTGGCCCCAAAGGCGGCCCGTGTTCTGCCCCCTGGGCCGTATAGCCCTGAGCTGCAGGCCCCCGGACCGCCAATCGCCCCCAAAGGTGCCTAAAGGTGTCACCTAGCTGCCCTTTCCCTTTAAACCTTTTCCCGCACTTCTTTGCCACAAAAGGGGGACAAGCCTCTGCTTAGTCTCCCTTTACCCCACACCCGATAAGAATCTCGTGCAGACCCCTCTGCAGGTCCATCTGGAAGATGCCATCGTTGCCCCACGAACTGCATGTCCATGCATGCCTACTACTGAGGGCCTTGCCCTCCATGTCTGACCACAGCAGACGACCCAAGGCTACCGAGGCCTCAACTGCATGTCCTCACATGCCTGCCACTGAGGGCCTTGCCCTTCATGTCTGACCATAACAGACGACCCGAGGCTACCGAGGCCTCAACTGCATGTCCTCACATGCCTGCCACTGAGGGCCTTGCCCTCCATGTCTGACCACAGCAGACGACCCAAGGCTACCAAGGCCTCAACTGCATGTCCTCACATGCCTGCCACTGAGGGCCTTGCCCTCCATGTCTGACCACAGCAGACGACCCGAGGCTACCGAGGCCTCAACTGCATGTCCTCACATGCCTGCCACTGAGGGCCTTGCCCTCCATGTCTGACCACAGCAGACGAACAGATGCTATTGTGGCCTCAACTGCATGTCCTCACATGTCTTGCCCTTCAGTAACCAAGGTAATTCCCACCCAGGGGAATGACCACCACCTGCAGAACCTTCTGCCCTGAACCCTGCTGGAACAACATGGGTAGGAGACCATTCCAGTGCATACTCTGTCGACCCAGACACCAAACTGTGGCCCACCATCCGAGGCCCAGCTGTGAACCAATGTGCGTTTGCGGCCCCAAGGCCAGCCTATGAGATCATGCCATGGCTGCAGAGTAGGCTGCACGTCTGCTCCATCCCCATCCAGCAACCTGCCAAAACAGAAACAATCGTGAACAGTTGGGTCGCGGACCTTCAGACTCACCCCCAGGGTGAATGTATTCCATGCGCCCCCTACTTCCACCTCCTAATGGCGTGCACCTGCATATACCAAAACCAAATGGACCGTCCCAGGTAGGCAATTCCACTGCCGGGTAGGCAAACCCCATTCCAGAGGAGCATGTCCCTCAAACCCCCATGGGTCTGCTCCCAGGCACTGCGACACTAGACTGAAACTTTATAAGGGAAGATCCCTCCCCCTGAATATCAGGCAACCAGGCCTGTAGCTTCAGGCCAAAAACACTATGACGCCGTCATGGGGAAATGTCCAGTCCAGGGGGAGGGTAAAATAATGTGGACTAACTCTTGTACCCCTGGTCTGCCTGGAAGTCTGACCTGGCCCCCAAACACCCTCGCCCCCCATCCGGAAGGCTCCGAATTAAGTGTGAGGGCCGCTACATGCAACTGCTGAGCTTTGAAGCATGATGGTCTCAGGGCACCTCCCTGATCAACCATCTCTGGCGGGTCAGGTGAACATGGAGGATGAGGATAAGGGGTGTGGGGGTGTGCATGGGCCAGCTGGCCAGCACCTGACATATCCCAAGACATCTGAATGGTCCTAAAGGCCCCCTGCCAGCCTACCTTGCGACACACTGACAGACAAGCTACACTCCTACCATGTGATGAATTCCAGCACGTGATTCATAGGAATAGGCCACACTTTGCATAGCCCCTGCCAGCCCCTAACTCCCAGGAATCTCCTCCTGCCCTCTGATAGCTGGTGAGCATGCTGGGGCAGCAGATAGGCATATGGCCATCTCTGACTCCCTTCCCCCATCTCCCAGTATGCGGTATGGGACTAGCTGAGTCGGTCCTTCCTCTAACTGAAACACCATTGACGCACCGCAGGAAAGGAGGGGGCCACACCACAGGTTGGCGCACAAGGCAGCCAAAAACTTTGAACTTGTGGTAAGGCTGTGAAATCCCTGTTATGGCACCATCACCCCCACCGTAGAAGGCCCCCAACACCTGAAGGGGAGGAAGCAAACACCTTCCCCAGCCCCTGAAAACTGCAGGATCCTGATCTGCAACAGTTCAAGCTTTTCCAGGGGAGCCTGCAGCCCTGGGTCCAAAAGTCAGTCTTCATACCCTGGAAGGTGAACACTGGGGCAGGATCTTCCCTTTCCCCAGCTGCCAAAGGAACCCCCCAGTTCATAGCTACGCTATAAACTGTGCCATCAGGTGCTAATATGCACCCAAAGTCTGCCCTACCCGTAAACTGTAAATCATGAAAGTAGTGCCCCACTGCTTCTGAGCCCTCTCGTCTCCAAGAAGGGGCTGAAGTGCTCCATGCAAGAATACAGCAGCCCCTAGGTAATGCTCTGCTGCATAGTTGACTTAACAGGCAAAACTCAGCAGCTCAAAATCCACCGTGTGTAACGGCCGGCAATGCAGGCAGATTAGCTGCCACACTTGCCCATAAGGCATCACTGAGTGACCCCACTTGTACGACAGATGGTGAATCAGGTAGACTTTGCCCACTGCCACTTTGGGCACTATACGGGGGGGGGCTGAGAGAGCAGAGGTAGGGGATGATGGGAAGGGGCCAATAACCCTGCCCAACTGTATGTCTTCATCAATTGTCCCCTGGACCAGTGCGTCCATAGGATCCGGAAAACCGCATAATAAAGAAAAACCACATCATAAAATGAGTCCCCCCATAACTGGGCAGTCTGCAAGCAAGGTCCATAGCCCTCGAGCGTAGCTGGGAAGGGACACTTTTTCCGAGCAGCCTCTGCTGGGGGCTGCCCTGGCCCCACATATCCTTCTGGCTTGTTGTTGTGCCTTTAATAGCAGGTTCGTATTCAGCAGTTATTAGATGGCATGGAGTTAAGCAATGTCATCTTCTAATGTCTGCAGATCAAATGACCCTTAAAGGCACAGGACTAGAGGCCTGTAAAAAGGTGGGCACCTTATCTACAGACCAGTTTGTAAACTAGCTAAAGTGAAGATGCAAGCAAATGTGCAGCCTGCACGTGATTAATTCCATTATGTTTAAATAATTTACTCAGAGAAATATGAATCGGACCAATTCTATGCATACTTACTTATGAGAAAATCCCCGAGTGTCTCGTTACTTCTTCCCCTGGAAGGGTGCATGTGATTGCACACATACAGCAGAATCCTATGTGTGTTTACTCAGAATATCACAGATTAAATGGGTTTTAGGACAGAGGTTTATGGGACTTAACTGATGGAAAGGTTCATATATTTTTACCTGGGTTTGAAGAACATATTTGGGGGGGGGAGAAGCTTAACAGTGAAAAAAAAGGGGGATGAGTTCCCTTTGCATTTTGGAGTTGAGGTAGTTTTGGAGGTGAGGTTGCAGCACTAACTGGGGTCCCTACAGGCTCCTGCCGCCTCCCTTCTGTCTCCAGCTGCCCCCCACCCTCCTCAAAAAGCCCCTGCTCTTTGTAATTACATTGCATTGCTCCAATCCAAATGGCCGCTACGTTATGACAGAGCATCTTTCTAGGTTATTCTGCAAAAGAAGTGGCGGCTACAGGCAGCAGGAGGCTGAAATTTAAAGGAGGATTAAATTTAAAAGAGGATTAGACAAATTCATGGAGGACAGGGCTATCAATGGCTACTAGCCATGATGTCTGTGCTCTGCCACCCTAGTCAGAGGCAGCATGCTTCTGAAAACCAGTTGCCAGAAGCCTCAGGAGGGGAGAGTGTTCTTGCACTCGGGTCCTGCTTGCGGGCTTCCCCCAGGCACCTGGTTGGCCACTGTGAGAACAGGATGCTGGACTAGATGGGCCACTGGCCTGATCCAGCAGGTTCTTCTTATGTTCTTAACCCATGGCTGCTAATCTCTGGAGGAAACCAGGTTAGGGAAGGCTGACTTATAATCATAAGATTACCTAGCTTTTCATTTTCGTAAACTGTTGTGATACCTCAGTTTGGTTCTTCAGCTGAATCCCTTTTTAAACAGTATTGTCACCCATTGTATCACATTGATTCACCATTCTGTGCAGTGAATTAAATAGGAATTAAATGATTGACAACAAAAATAAGCAGCTGTTTTTAAACAAAAACACTCAACTAAATTGTACTGAATGGTTTTGACGTTCAAACAAAAATCAACCACCTGAATTCCCACTATCCAGGGATCTGCAGTTCTGACTCATTTAAACTTCAGATGCATTTTCCATCTCCACTGCATATTAACATATCCTCCTGCTAGGATACTTTGAAAAACATGGATTAAATGCTAGCTTGCTCTTTATAATTCCATGGGTAGATCAGGATAATGAAGCAGCTGCCTTTTTATGAACAGCCACAGAGAATCAACAGGACTAATCAAGTAGTTTGGGGGCCAAAATCTTTATTAACCTCGTTGCCATGCTTGAAATTCTCACTGATGCACAGGATGGTGCTTTCAAGATAAACCAAGAAGCCAACCAAGTAATTAAAAAGAAGCTGGTAAATGTCCCTGGCTGGCACTCATTGCCTGATTAACAATCAAACAACAAAGCACTAGTTTAGATCTTATTCTACCGAGTGCAACTGGGAAGAATAGCATAAGCAGGCTGATCCTTTCTATGCTACTTAGAAGTAATTCTCCCCGTATTCAGTGGGCCTTATTTATTCTCTAAGTGTGCTTAGGATGCAACCATAAATCTTCCTTACACCACCTCGCCGCGGCTGAAAGTCCTCCCGCGCCTCGCCGCCGCTGGAAGTCCTCACGTGTCTCGTCGCAGCCGCAAGGCCGGCCCATCGCGGCCAGAAGGCCCCCCGCGTCCCACCGCCGCCGCTGCCCCCGCAAGGCCGGCTCACCAAAGGCCCCGCCGCGGCCGGAAGGCCTCGCCCGCGCCGGGAGGCTCCCCGCACCGCGCAGCAGCCGCCGCCACAAAGCATCAGCCGCCAAAGGCCGGCTCACCAAAGGCCCCGCCGCGGCCGGAAGGCCTCGCCCGCGCCGGGAAGCCCCCCGCGCTGCGCAGCAGCCGCCGCCACAAAGCCTCAGCCGCCAAAATTCAAAGGAGGTTGGGAGGCTGGCAGAGCGGCCTTAAATGGCCTTCAGCCGCCCCGTCTCCTTCCTGTGTGTCACGATGGTGCGCCGGCGCGCCGCGTGCACGCCCGATGGCGGCCTGAGCTTTGGCTGTGGCCACAAACTCGCCCCTTTGCCCGGAAGTACCGGGCACAGAACGGGAATGTGGGAAGAATACTGTGTAACCAAACAGGCCTCTCTGTATAGATCTGCCTCCTGTAAGGCACTATCACAGCCAAAGGTGTAACAACTTATGAAAACAGAAGTTCCAGTAAAAAGGTAAAATGTTATTTATATGGAGGTCAAACCACAGTAGGAAAAGTAGACCAGAAGAGATCTGAAAGATATTAAACAGAACTGTAAGAAAACATACACATATTTAAAGTGCTGGGTTTAAAAGCTATCATATTAGTAAAACTTCCTAGCAGGCAGCTAAGAACTGGTTGGTAAAGAGCCACACATTTGTTTGTGTAACTGACAAGCTAGAGCAATAAATGTCTATGACAAGGCACCAACTGCTCTGCCCTTTTGCATCTCTTCTTAAAAGCATTTTGTGCAACTGTTAAAAGCCAAGAGCGGAACAAAGAGGATGATACACTGCAGGGCCAGATAACACTGGTGCCTCTGTAGACTTCATACTTAAAAAACGACTACTAGGATTTTTAGCTTCTAAAAATAAATACTTCTGGGTTGTTGTTTACAAATTATTCAAACTGAATTAATCCAACTGAGTTCTGCATGGACAACAGAAAAAAAATCAATACCCATTTTTTTCTGTTTAAAAAGCTGCAATCATTTTATTGCAATAAATGTGCAATTGTTGCCTCACTTGCTTTTGACACCACTTTTCAATGTAAGGAGGTGGGAACTCTCTCCCTGGGTTGTTGCTCAGCAGTGACA